>NC_143050.1:3122500-3137500 GCF_057628025.1 Oncorhynchus mykiss
ACTGTTTTTAATTGGGCATTAGAAAATCGACTACTTATTAATAGCTACGAAAAAGCATCCAACTGGCAGCTTTAGTTAGTGTCGCCTGTCACCAGAACGGCAGGAGCTGCTGACTTATAAAGCAGAATATCACAGTGAATGAGGTGATTGACAAAACATCTCTGGAGGTTGTTGTAGAGAAAATGTCATAATGTAGACCTGGTGTCTGTCCTCCTTCATAATGTAGACCTGGTGTCTGTCCTCCTTCATAATGTAGACCCGGTGTCTGTCCTCCTTCATAATGTAGACCTGGTGTCTGTCCTCCTTCATAATGTAGACCTGGTGTCTGTCCTCCTTCATAATGTAGACCTGGTGTCTGTCCTCCTTCATAATGTAGACCTGGTGTCTGTCCTCCTTCATAATGTAGACCTGGTGTCTGTCCTCCTTCATAATGTAGACCCGGTGTCTGTTCCTCCTTCATAATGTAGACCTGGTGTCTGTCCTCCTTCATAATGTAGACCTGGTGTCTGTCCCCTTCATAATGTAGACCTGGTGTCTGTCCTCCTTCATAATGTAGACCTGGTGTCTGTCCTCCTTCATAATGTAGACCTGGTGTCTGTCCTCCTTCATAATGTAGACCTGGTGTCTGTCCTCCTTCATAATGTAGACCCGGTGTCTGTCCTCCTTCATAATGTAGACCTGGTGTCTGTTCCTCCTTCATAATGTAGACCTGGTGTCTGTCCTCCTTCATAATGTAGACCTGGTGTCGGTCCCCTTCATAATGTAGACCTGGTGTCTGTCCCCTTCATAATGTAGACCTGGTGTCTGTCCCCTTCATAATGTAGACCCGGTGTCTGTCCTCCTTCATAATGTAGACCTGGTGTCTGTCCCCTTCATAATGTAGACCTGGTGTCTGTCCCCTTCATAATGTAGACCTGGTGTCTGTCCTCCTTCATAATGTAGACCCGGTGTCTGTCCCCTTCATAATGTAGACCTGGTGTCTGTCCTCCTTCATAATGTAGACACGGTGTCTGTCCTCCTTCATAATGTAGACCTGGTGTCTGTCCTCCTTCATAATGTAGACCTGGTGTCTGTCCTCCTTCATAATGTAGACCTGGTGTCTGTCCTCCTTCATAATGTAGACCTGGTGTCTGTCCTCCTTCATAATGTAGACCTGGTGTCTGTCCTCCTTCATAATGTAGACCCGGTGTCTGTTCCTCCTTCATAATGTAGACCTGGTGTCTGTCCTCCTTCATAATGTAGACCTGGTGTCTGTCCCCTTCATAATGTAGACCTGGTGTCTGTCCTCCTTCATAATGTAGACCTGGTGTCTGTCCTCCTTCATAATGTAGACCTGGTGTCTGTCCTCCTTCATAATGTAGACCTGGTGTCTGTCCTCCTTCATAATGTAGACCCGGTGTCTGTCCTCCTTCATAATGTAGACCTGGTGTCTGTTCCTCCTTCATAATGTAGACCTGGTGTCTGTCCTCCTTCATAATGTAGACCTGGTGTCGGTCCCCTTCATAATGTAGACCTGGTGTCTGTCCCCTTCATAATGTAGACCTGGTGTCTGTCCCCTTCATAATGTAGACCCGGTGTCTGTCCTCCTTCATAATGTAGACCTGGTGTCTGTCCCCTTCATAATGTAGACCTGGTGTCTGTCCCCTTCATAATGTAGACCTGGTGTCTGTCCTCCTTCATAATGTAGACCCGGTGTCTGTCCTCCTTCATAATGTAGACCCGGTGTCTGTCCCCTTCATAATGTAGACCTGGTGTCTGTCCCTTTCATAATGTAGACCTGGTGTCTGTCCCCTTCATAATGTAGACCTGGTGTCTGTCCCCTTCATAATGTAGACCTGGTGTCTGTCCCCTTCATAATGTAGACCTGGTGTCTGTCCCCTTCATAATGTAGACCTGGTGTCTGTCCCCTTCATAATGTAGACCTGGTGTCTGTCCCCCTTCATAATGTAGACCTGGTGTCTGTCCCCTTCATAATGTAGACCTGGTGTCTGTCCCCCTTCATAATGTAGACCTGGTGTCTGTCCTCCTTCATAATGTAGACCTGGTGTCTGTCCCCTTCATAATGTAGACCTGGTGTCTGTCCTCCTTCACAATGTAGACCCGGTGTCTGTCTCCTTCATAATGTAGACCCGGTGTCTGTCCTCCTTCATAATGTAGACCTGGTGTCTGTCCTCCTTCATAATGTAGACCTGGTGTCTGTTCCCTTCATAATGTAGACCTGGTGTCTGTCCTCCTTCATAATGTAGACCTGGTGTCTGTCCCCTTCATAATGTAGACCTGGTGTCTGTCCTCCTTCATAATGTAGACCCGGTGTCTGTCCCCTTCATAATGTAGACCCGGTGTCTGTCCCCTTCATAATGTAGACCTGGTGTCTGTCCTCCTTCATAATGTAGACCTGGTGTCTGTCCCCTTCATAATGTATACCTGGTGTCTGTCCCCATCATAATGTAGACCTGGTGTCTGTCCCCTTCATAATGTAGACCTGGTGTCTGTCCCCTTCATAATGTAGACCTGGTGTCTGTCCCCTTCATAATGTAGACCTGGTGTCTGTCCCCCTTCATAATGTAGACCTGGTGTCTGTCCCCTTCATAATGTAGACCTGGTGTCTGTCCCCTTCATAATGTAGACCTGGTGTCTGTCCTCCTTCATAATGTAGACCCGGTGTCTGTCCCCTTCATAATGTAGACCTGGTGTCTGTCCTCCTTCATAATGTAGACCTGGTGTCTGTCCCCTTCATAATGTATACCTGGTGTCTGTCCCCTTCATAATGTAGACCTGGTGTCTGTCCCCCTTCATAATGTAGACCTGGTGTCTGTCCCCTTCATAATGTAGACCTGGTGTCTGTCCCCTTCATAATGTAGACCTGGTGTCTGTTCCTCCTTCATAATGTAGACCTGGTGTCTGTTCCTCCTTCATAATGTAGACCTGGTGTCTGTCCTCCTTCATAATGTAGACCTGGTGTCTGTCCCCTTCATAATGTAGACCTGGTGTCTGTCCCCTTCATAATGTAGACCTGGTGTTGGTCCCCTTCATAATGTAGACCTGGTGTCGGTCCCCTTCATAATGTAGACCTGGTGTCGGTCCCCTTCATAATGTAGACCTGGTGTCCGTCCCCTTCATAATGTAGACCCGGTGTCTGTCCCCTTCATAATGTAGACCTGGTGTCTGTCCTCCTTCATAATGTAGACCTGGTGTCTGTCCCCTTCATAATGTATACCTGGTGTCTGTCCCCTTCATAATGTAGACCTGGTGTCTGTCCCCCTTCATAATGTAGACCTGGTGTCTGTCCCCTTCATAATGTAGACCTGGTGTCTGTCCCCTTCATAATGTAGACCTGGTGTCTGTCCCCTTCATAATGTAGACCTGGTGTCTGTTCCTCCTTCATAATGTAGACCTGGTGTCTGTTCCTCCTTCATAATGTAGACCTGGTGTCTGTCCTCCTTCATAATGTAGACCTGGTGTCTGTCCCCTTCATAATGTAGACCTGGTGTCTGTCCCCTTCATAATGTAGACCTGGTGTTGGTCCCCTTCATAATGTAGACCTGGTGTCGGTCCCCTTCATAATGTAGACCTGGTGTCGGTCCCCTTCATAATGTAGACCTGGTGTCCGTCCCCTTCATAATGTAGACCTGGTGTCCGTCCCCTTCATAATGTAGACCTGGTGTCCGTCCCCTTCATAATGTAGACCTGGTGTCCGTCCCCTTCATAATGTAGACCTGGTGTCCGTCCCCCTTCGTGTGGCTCTTCAGGGCCAATTCCCACATGCTCACAATGTCAAAGTGGGAGACATTTTTTACACCTGACACTGTGTGGGTTGGTTGGGTTCAGAGACACAGTGGAAAACAAGGTGAACTACACTACCAGTCAAAGTTCAGACACACCTACTCATTCCAGGGTTCTAGAACACCTACTCATTCCAGGGTTCTAGAACACCTACTCATTCCAGGGTTTTAGAACACCTACTCATTCCAGGGTTTTAGAACACCTACTCATTCCAGGGTTCTAGAACACCTACTCATTCCAGGGTTCTAGAACACCTACTCATTCCAGGGTTTTAGAACACCTACTCATTCCAGGGTTTTAGAACACCTACTCATTCCAGGGTTCTAGAACACCTACTCATTCCAGGGTTCTAGAACACCTACTCATTTCAGGGTTTTAGAACACCTACTCATTCCAGGGTTTTAGAACACCTACTCATTCCAGGGTTCTAGAACACCTACTCATTCCAGGGTTCTAGAACACCTACTCATTCCAGGGTTCTAGAACACCTACTCATTCCAGGGTTCTAGAACACCTACTCATTCCAGGGTTCTAGAAACACCTACTCATTCCAGGGTTCTAGAACACCTACTCATTCCAGGGTTCTAGAACACCTACTCATTCCAGGGTTCTAGAACACCTACTCATTCCAGGGTTCTAGAACACCTACTCATTCCAGGGTTCTAGAACACCTACTCATTCCAGGGTTTTAGAACACCTACTCATTCCAGGGTTCTAGAACACCTACTCATTCCAGGGTTCTAGAACACCTACTCATTCCAGGGTTCTAGAACACCTACTCATTCCAGGGTTCTAGAACACCTACTCATTCCAGGGTTCTAGAACACCTACTCATTCCAGGGTTCTAGAACACCTACTCATTCCAGGGTTCTAGAACACCTACTCATTCCAGGGTTCTAGAACACCTACTCATTCCAGGGTTCTAGAACACCTACTCATTCCAGGGTTCTAGAACACCTACTCATTCCAGGGTTTTAGAACACCTACTCATTCCAGGGTTTTAGAACACCTACTCATTCCAGGGTTTTAGAACACCTACTCATTCCAGGGTTCTAGAACACCTACTCATTCCAGGGTTTTAGAACACCTAGTCATTCCAGGGTTTTAGAACACCTAGTCATTCCAGGGTTTTAGAACACCTAGTCATTCCAGGGTTTTAGAACACCTACTCATTCCAGGGTTTTAGAACACCTACTCATTCCAGGGTTTTAGAACACCTACTCATTCCAGGGTTTTAGAACACCTACTCATTCCAGGGTTTTAGAACACCTACTCATTCCAGGGTTTTGGAACACCTACTCATTCCAGGGTTCTAGAACACCTACTCATTCCAGGGTTTTAGAACACCTACTCATTCCAGGGTTCTAGAACACCTACTCATTCCAGGGTTTTTCTTTATTTATACTATTTTCTACATTGTACAATAATAGTGAAGACATCAAAACTATGAAATAACACATATAGAATCATTTAGTAACCAAAAAAGTGTTAAACAAATCACAATATATTTGAGATTCTCCAACTGACAGATATGCCTTGTTAAAAGTTAATTTGTGAAATGTCTTTCCTTCTTAATGCGTACAAAGCATCAAATGCTATGATGCATCTGTCTCTCATGAGGACCGCCACAGGAAAGGAAGACTCAGAGTTACCTCTGCTGCAGAGGATAAGTTCATTAGAGTTACCAGCCTCAGAAATTGCAGCCCAAATAAATGCTTCACAGACACATCTCAACATCAACTGTTCAGAGGAGACTGTGTGAATCAGGCCTTCATGGTCGAATTGCTGCAAGGAAACCAATACTGAAGGACACCAATAAGAAGAAGAGACTTGCTTGGGCCAAGAAACACGAGCAATGGACATTAGACTGGTGGAAATCTGTCCTTTGGTCTGGAGTCCAAATTTGAGATTTTTGGTTCCAACCGGCGTGTCCTTGTGAGAAGCAGAGTAGGTGAATGGATGATCTCCGCATGTGTGGTACCCACCGTGAAGCATGGAGGAGGAGGTGATGTGATTTATTTAGAATTGAAGGCACACTTAACCAGCATGGCTACCACAGCATTCTGCAGCGATACTCCATCACATCTGGTTTGCGCTTAGTGGGACTATCATTTGTTTTTCAACAGGACAATGACCCAACACACCTCTAGGCTGTGTAAGAGCTATTTGATCAAGAAGGAGAGTGATGGAGTACTGCATCAGATGACCTGGCCTCCACAATCACATGACCTCAACCCAATTGAGATGGTTTGGGATGAGTTGGACCGCAGAGTGAAGGAAAAGCAGCTGACAAGTGCTCAGCATATGTGGGAACTCCTTCAAGACTGTTGGAAAAGCATTCCAGGTGAAGCTGGTTGAGAGAATGCTAAGAGTGTGCAAAGCTGTCATTAAAGGCTACTTTGAAGAATCTAAAATATATTTTCACTTGTTTTAACACTTTTTTGGTTACTACATGATTCCATATGTGTTATGTCATAGTTTTGATGTCTTCACTATTATTCTACAATGTAGAAAATAGTAGAAATAAAGAAAAACCCTTGAATGAGGAGGTGTGTCCAAACTTGACTGGTACTGTATATATCATTAAACACAACATGTAAACTGTTGGTCCCATGTTTCATGAGCTGAAATAAATGATCCCAGAAATGTTCCATAAAGCAGAAAAGGCAGGATTGAATTGAGATTTTTGCCATCGATGTGATGTTTGGCGAAGACTAATCAGTCAGTTCTGTACATGCCTGGCTGAGAGGCAGTGTGGGTGGAATGAGCGAGCTCGCCTGGCAACCACAGCGAGGAGAGAAAAAAAAAACTCTGTAGTCCGCCTGGAAATTAATTTGCAAGATACATACATTTTTATAATATTTTTCATACTAGATCATTACGTGTTCTCTTCTCATTTTAATTCAAGTGCTTTTGAATGACCAACTTGAGAAAATATCAGACTTTCAATGTATTCCAGTATTCTAATTTCAGAGTGCCAAATTCAAGTACTTTTAAGCTCCTTGTGAGAACCCTGCTAAATAGACAGTTGTATGTTGTAGTCTGGAGGACAGACAGAGTTTAAATAGACAGCTGTATTGTATGTTGTAGTCTGGAGGACAGACAGAGTTTAAATAGACAGCTGTATGTTGTAGTCTGGAGGACAGACAGAGTTTAAATAGACAGTTGTATGTTGTAGTCTGGAGGACAGACAGAGTTTAAATAGACAGCTGTATGTTGTAGTCTGGAGGACAGACAGAGTTTAAATAGACAGCTGTATTGTATGTTGTAGTCTGGAGGACAGACAGAGTTTAAATAGACAGCTGTATTGTATGTTGTAGTCTGGAGGACAGACAGAGTTTAAATAGACAGTTGTATGTTGTAGTCTGGAGGACAGACAGAGTTTAAATAGACAGCTGTATTGTATGTTGTAGTCTGGAGGACAGACAGAGTTTAAATAGACAGTTGTATGTTGTAGTCTGGAGGACAGACAGAGTTTAAATAGACAGTTGTATGTTGTAGTCTGGAGGACAGACAGAGTTTAAATAGACAGCTGTATGTTGTAGTCTGGAGGACAGACAGAGTTTAAATAGACAGCTGTATGTTGTAGTCTGGAGGACTGACAGAGTTTAAATAGACAGTTGTATGTTGTAGTCTGGAGGACAGACAGAGTTTAAATAGACAGCTGTATTGTATGTTGTAGTCTGGAGGACTGACAGAGTTTAAATAGACAGCTGTATTGTATGTTGTAGTCTGGAGGACAGACAGAGTTTAAATAGACAGCTGTATTGTATGTTGTAGTCTGGAGGACAGACAGAGTTTAAATAGACAGTTGTATGTTGTAGTCTGGAGGACAGACAGAGTTTAAATAGACAGCTGTATTGTATGTTGTAGTCTGGAGGACAGACAGAGTTTAAATAGACAGCTGTATGTTGTAGTCTGGAGGACAGACAGAGTTTAAATAGACAGTTGTATGTTGTAGTCTGGAGGACAGACAGAGTTTAAATAGACAGCTGTATGTTGTAGTCTGGAGGACAGACAGAGTTTAAATAGACAGCTGTATTGTATGTTGTAGTCTGGAGGACAGACAGAGTTTAAATAGACAGTTGTATGTTGTAGTCTGGAGGACAGACAGAGTTTAAATAGACAGTTGTATGTTGTAGTCTGGAGGACAGACAGAGTTTAAATAGACAGCTGTATTGTATGTTGTAGTCTGGAGGACAGACAGAGTTTAAATAGACAGTTGTATGTTGTAGTCTGGAGGACAGACAGAGTTTAAATAGACAGTTGTATGTTGTAGTCTGGAGGACAGACAGAGTTTAAATAGACAGCTGTATGTTGTAGTCTGGAGGACAGACAGAGTTTAAATAGACAGCTGTATGTTGTAGTCTGGAGGACTGACAGAGTTTAAATAGACAGTTGTATGTTGTAGTCTGGAGGACAGACAGAGTTTAAATAGACAGCTGTATTGTATGTTGTAGTCTGGAGGACTGACAGAGTTTAAATAGACAGCTGTATTGTATGTTGTAGTCTGGAGGACAGACAGAGTTTAAATAGACAGCTGTATTGTATGTTGTAGTCTGGAGGACTGACAGAGTTTAAATAGACAGCTGTATGTTGTAGTCTGGAGGACAGACAGAGTTTAAATAGACAGCTGTATTGTATGTTGTAGTCTGGAGGACAGACAGAGTTTAAATAGACAGTTGTATGTTGTAGTCTGGAGGACAGACAGAGTTTAAATAGACAGCTGTATTGTATGTTGTAGTCTGGAGGACAGACAGAGTTTAAATAGACAGCTGTATGTTGTAGTCTGGAGGACAGACAGAGTTTAAATAGACAGTTGTATGTTGTAGTCTGGAGGACAGACAGAGTTTAAATAGACAGTTGTATGTTGTAGTCTGGAGGACAGACAGAGTTTAAATAGACAGCTGTATTGTATGTTGTAGTCTGGAGGACAGACAGAGTTTAAATAGACAGTTGTATGTTGTAGTCTGGAGGACAGACAGAGTTTAAATAGACAGCTGTATTGTATGTTGTAGTCTGGAGGACAGACAGAGTTTAAATAGACAGTTGTATGTTGTAGTCTGGAGGACAGACAGAGTTTAAATAGACAGTTGTATGTTGTAGTCTGGAGGACAGACAGAGTTTAAATAGACAGTTGTATGTTGTAGTCTGGAGGACAGAGAGAGAGAAAAGTTGTGGGGTGAAGTTAATATTAATATTGTCTGACCTTAGTGAACTCTCCTCTCCTCTCCCCTCCCCTCCCCTCCCCTCCCCTCCTCTCCTCTCCTCTCCCCACCCCTCCTCTCCTCTCCTCTCCTCTCCTCTCCTCTCCTCTCCTCTCCTCTCCTCTCCTCTCCTCTCCTCTCCCCTCCCCTCCCCTCCCCTCCCCTCCTCTCCTCTCCTCTCCTCTCCTCTCCTATGTAATTGTATATGATTTACCAACAAAACCGTTCTCCATTTCATAACTAACTCTTTCCCGGTCTCTGTTCTTTGCTCTCTCCTCCCCCATCTCTCCTGTGTGTGAGTGGGATGATATTGATCTTAGGGAGATGGTGGAAAACGACAGAGTAACGCATTGGGAAACGACAGAGTACCACATTGGGAAACGACAGAGTACCACATTGGAAAACACTACAGAGTACCACATTGGGAAACACTACAGAGTACCACATTGGGAAACACTACAGAGTACCACATTGGGAAACACTACAGAGTACCACATTGGGAAACACTACAGAGTACCACATTGGGAAACGACAGAGTACCACATTGGAAAACACTACAGAGTACCACATTGGGAAACACTACAGAGTACCACATTGGGAAACACTAAAGAGTACCACATTGGGAAACACTACAGAGTACCACATTGGGAAACACTACAGAGTACCACATTGGGAAACACTACAGAGTACCACATTGGGAAACACTACAGAGTACCACATTGGGAAACACTACAGAGTACCACATTGGGAAACACTACAGAGTACCACATTGGGAAACGACATACCACTTTTTCAGTTGATAGCACCAGCACATCATTTGGTCTCACCTGACCTGTCTCTCATAATGGGGCGGCAGGGTAGCCTAGTGGTTAGAGTGTTGGAATAGTAACTGGAAGGTTGCAAGTTCAAATCCCCGAGCTGACAAGGTACAAATCTGTCATTCTGCCCCTGAACAGGCAGTTAACCCACTGTTCCTAGGCCGTCATTGAAAATAAGAATTTGTTCTTAACTGACTTGCCTAGCTAAATAAAGGAAAAATAAAAATAAATAATGTGCCTTCCTTCCATACTAATAATGATTAGTCATCTTTTAAATTAGCATGCCCAAGGCTGGACATTCAGATAAATTCGCCAGTTCCAATTGAAAGCTACTGGCCCAAATGAAAAGAAGAAGAACACTGGCCTGGGAAAGCGGATATTGTGTGCATCATTTAAACGTGATCTGTCATTTGTGGGCTGACCAAGCAGCCTCTCCCTAGCTCACCCATGAAGTTGAGGTAGCCCTCTCCCTCTCCCCAACTCACCCATGAGGTAGCCCTCTCTCCAACTCACCCATGAAGTTGAGGTAGCCCTCTCCCCAACTCACCCATGAAGTTGAGGTAGCCCTCTCCCCAACTCACCCATGAAGTTGAGGTAGCCCTCTCCCCAACTCACCCATGAAGTTGAGGTAGCCCTCTCCCCCCAGAGCGTGTGTGAGGAGGCGGATCATCTTATGTAGCTGGATGCCTCGGTCGATGACGGGAGTCATGGGGATCAGGGAACTCATGTTGGTGTACATCTCTTTATCCATCAGCCAGAAGGCCAGGGACTTATCACCTACCAGAGCCTGGCAACATAGAGAGATACTTTACTATCCCCTACCAGAGCCTGGCAACATGGACAGAGAGAGAGTCCCCCTATCGCCGGGGTCTGGTGCCCCTATAGCCGGGGTCTAGCCCCCCTATCACCGGGGTCCCCCTAGCGCCGGAGTCTAGTCCCTCTTTCGCCGGGGTCTAGTCGCCCTCTAGCGCCGGGGTCTAGTCGCCCTCTAGCGCCGGGGTCTAGTCGCCCTCTAGCGCCGGGGTCTAGTCGCCCTCTAGCGCCGGGGTCTAGTCGCCCTCTAGCGCCGGGGTCTAGTCGCCCTCTAGCGCCGGGGTCTAGTCGCCCTCTAGCGCCGGGGTCTAGTCGCCCTCTTCGCCGGGGTCTAGTCGCCCTCTTCGCCGGGGTCTAGTCGCCCTCTTCGCCGGGGTCTAGTCGCCCTCTTCGCCGGGGTCTAGTCGCCCTCTTCGCCGGGGTCTAGTCGCCCTCTTTCGCCGGGGTCTAGTCGCCCTCTTTCGCCGGGGTCTAGTCGCCCTCTTTCGCCGGGGTCTAGTCGCCCTCTTCGCCGGGGTCTAGTCGCCCTCTTCGCCGGGGTCTAGTCGCCCTCTTCGCCGGGGTCTAGTCGCCCTCTTCGCCGGGGTCTAGTCCCTCTTTCGCCGGGGTCTAGTCGCCCTCTTCGCCGGGGTCTAGTCCCTCTTTCGCCGGGGTCTAGTCGCCCTCTTTCGCCGGGGTCTAGTCCCTCTTTCGCCGGGGTCTAGTCCCTCTTTCGCCGGGGTCTAGTCGCCCTCTTTCGCCGGGGTCTAGTCCCTCTTTCGCCGGGGTCTACTCGCCCTCTTCGCCGGGGTCTAGTCCCTCTTTCGCCGGGGTCTAGTCCCTCTAGCGCCTGGGTCTAGTCGCCCTCTTTCGCCGGGGTCTAGTCACCCTCTTTCGCCGGGGTCTAGTCCCCCTATCTCCGGGGTCTAGTCCCCCTATCTCCGGGGTCTAGTCCCCCTATCTCCGGGGTCTAGTCCCCCTTTCGCCGGGGTCTAGTCCCCCTTTCGCCGGGGTCTAGTCCCCCTAGCGTCTAGTCGCCCTCTAGCGCCGGGGTCTAGTCGCCCTCTAGCGCCGGGGTCTAGTCGCCCTCTAGCGCCGGGGTCTAGTCGCCCTCTTCGCCGGGGTCTAGTCGCCCTCTTCGCCGGGGTCTAGTCGCCCTCTTCGCCGGGGTCTAGTCGCCCTCTTCGCCGGGGTCTAGTCGCCCTCTTTCGCCGGGGTCTAGTCGCCCTCTTTCGCCGGGGTCTAGTCGCCCTCTTTCGCCGGGGTCTAGTCGCCCTCTTTCGCCGGGGTCTAGTCGCCCTCTTTCGCCGGGGTCTAGTCGCCCTCTTCGCCGGGGTCTAGTCGCCCTCTTCGCCGGGGTCTAGTCGCCCTCTTCGCCGGGGTCTAGTCGCCCTCTTCGCCGGGGTCTAGTCGCCCTCTTCGCCGGGGTCTAGTCGCCCTCTTCGCCGGGGTCTAGTCGCCCTCTTTCGCCGGGGTCTAGTCGCCCTCTTTCGCCGGGGTCTAGTCGCCCTCTTTCGCCGGGGTCTAGTCGCCCTCTTCGCCGGGGTCTAGTCGCCCTCTTTCGCCGGGGTCTAGTCGCCCTCTTTCGCCGGGGTCTAGTCGCCCTCTTTCGCCGGGGTCTAGTCGCCCTCTTCGCCGGGGTCTAGTCGCCCTCTTCGCCGGGGTCTAGTCGCCCTCTTCGCCGGGGTCTAGTCCCTCTTTCGCCGGGGTCTAGTCGCCCTCTTTCGCCGGGGTCTAGTCCCTCTTTCGCCGGGGTCTAGTCCCTCTTTCGCCGGGGTCTAGTCGCCCTCTTTCGCCGGGGTCTAGTCGCCCTCTTTCGCCGGGGTCTAGTCCCTCTTTCGCCGGGGTCTACTCGCCCTCTTCGCCGGGGTCTAGTCCCTCTTTTGCCGGGGTCTAGTCCCTCTAGCCCCGGGGTCTAGTCGCCCTCTTTCGCCGGGGTCTAGTCACCCTCTTTCGCCGGGGTCTAGTCACCCTCTTTCGCCGGGGTCTAGTCCCCCTATCTCCGGGGTCTAGTCCCCCTTTCGCCGGGGTCTAGTCCCTCTTTCGCCGGGGTCTAGTCACCCTCTTTCGCCGGGGTCTAGTCCCCCTATCTCCGGGGTCTAGTCCCCCTATCTCCGGGGTCTAGTCCCCCTATCTCCGGGATCTAGTCCTCCTATCTCCGGGGTCTAGTCCCCCTATCGCCGGGGTCTAGTCCCCCTTTCGCCGGGGTCTAGTCCCCCTAGCGCCAGGGTCTAGTCCCCCTATCGCCGGGGTCTAGTCCCTCTATCGCCGGGGTCTAGTCCCCCTAGCGCCGGGGTATAAATAATAGTAATAACATTTAATTTGTATAGCACTTGTCATTAAAATAAAATAACATTTTCTTTGGCGGGACCACCGGGTATTCATGCAGCTGAGTCCGTTTCTGCGGGACTCTTAACATGATGAAACTGTTGGAACGTTTATTTAAATGATGCCAACTGACGTGTCTCATGCAACGGAATGGATATTTTGTGAGTTGAATTGAAGAACATTTGTTTTTACTTCCTGCTTTGCTCCTGTGAGTACACTCTCAATAGTTATCACGGTGACCGTCAGCCCTATTGATTATATCACTAGCCAATAGTACCTGGTCGTGGCTCTCAGAATAGCCGATGCTTCCTTCGCCCTTCCTCCTATTGGTCAGCGTGTAGACGATATTCCCCATGTCCCATTCCTCATCCTTTAACTCCTTCAGTATCTACGGAGAGGGGGAGGAGAGAGAGAGAGGGAGGAGAGAGAGGGGGGAGGAGAGAGAGAGGGGAGGAGAGAGAGAGGGGGAGAGGGGGGAGGAGAGAGGGAGAGATGTAGACAGAGGGGGGAGGAGAGAGGGAGAGAGGTAGACACAGAGGGGAGGAGAGAGGGAGAGAGGTAGACACAGAGGGGAGGAGAGAGGGGGAGAGGGAGAGGGGGAGGAGAGAGAGAGAGATGGGGAGGAGAGAGAGAGAGAGAGGAGAGAGGGAGAGAGGGATGGAGGAGAGGGGGAGGGGGAGAGAGGGAGGGAGGGGAGAGCGTGAGAGACAGAGAGGGAGGGGAGAGAGTTTATATAATTTATACATTCGGGGAGACAGCCGAGTGGATTCTGGAGTAGAGCCTATACTCCTCTTCTTCTTCTTCATGTCTCAGCATTTTAAACGACATTATCTTCACATATATCTTAGACGCTTTACACTGACAGCCAATCATCAGCTAGGCCTGTTGCCCTCGGCGCAAATTGCAGCCTTTAACAATAGGCATAGGGCTACGCATCTGAAACAGCCCACAGCTATATTTTTAAAAAGAAGCTAATGATTCGCTGTGGATAAGTCTCCCTGGTGATTTTTAAAATATATTTCTGTACAGAAGCGGAGTAAATATATCATTTTTGGCAAATTGACTTCAAGTTCCTTTAAGCCTATTGGACGCACTGCCTATTCAAAAAAATAGGTCACAAAATAATTCCAGCGTCCGAACAGTGCACAACTTTCCTTCAATTAAGCATGGCTGAAACTCTCTCATCGGAGAAAGCATCCGAATGAGCGAAACAGCGCCCCTCTGTCTTACTACACGTAGCCCATGTATCTGATCCTGTGTGGACAGAAATAGTATGACATTCCGTACTATTTTTGACCAGTCAAAAGTTTGGACACACCGACTCATTCTTTAAAAAGGAAGTTAAGTCAGTTAAGAACAAGTTCTTATTTACAATGACGGGCCTACCCCCGGCCAAACCCGGACGACACTGGGCCGATTGTGCCCCGCCCTATGGGACTCCCAATCACGGCCGGATGTTATACAGCTTGGATTCGAACCAGGAACTGTAGAGACACCTCTGAGATGCTGCGCCACTCGGGAGCCCAAAATGGACTGTTGTCATTCAAGGGTAATTTATTTATGTGTACTATTTTCTACATTGTACAATAATAGTGAAGACATCAACAAAACTATGAAATAACACATATGGAATCATGTAGTAACCAAAAAAAAAAGTGTTAAACAAATCTAAATATATTTTATATTTGAGATTCTTCCAACCTTTGCCTTGATGACAGCTTTGCACACTCTTGGCATTCTCTCAACCAGCTTCATGAGGTAGTCACCTGGAATGCATTTCAATTAACAGGTGTGCCTTGTTAAAAGTTAATTTGTTTAATTTATTTCCTTCTTAATGCGTTTGAGCCAATCAGTTGTATTGTGACAAGGTAGGGGTGGTATACAGAAGATAGCCCTAATTGGTAAAAGACCAAGTCCACATTATGGCAAGAACAGCTGAAATAAGCAAAGAGAAACGACAGTCCATCATCACTTTAAGACATGAAGGTCAGTCAATAAGGAACATTTCAATAACTTTTAAAGTTTCTTCAAGTGTAGTCACAAAAACCATCAAGCGCTATGAAGCTGGCTCT
>NC_143050.1:3142500-3190000 GCF_057628025.1 Oncorhynchus mykiss
ACCATCTGAAGAGCATCTATATGGGACATTCTGTAGAGCATCTATTTGGGACCATCTATATGGGACCATCTATATGGGACCATCTGTAGAGCATCTATATGGGACCATCTATAGAGCATCTATATGGGACATTCTGTAGAGCATCTATATGGGACCATCTATATGGGACCATCTGTAGAGCATCTATATGGGACCATCTGTAGTGCATCTATATGGGACCATCTATATGGCACCATCTGTAGAGCATCTATATGGGACCATCTGTAGAGCATCTATATGGGACCATCTGTAGAGCATCTATATGGGACCATCTGTAGAGCATCGTTATGGGACCATCTGTAGAGCATCTATATGGGACCATCTGTAGAGCATCTATATGGGACCATCTGTAGAGCATCTATATGGGACCATCTATAGAGCATCTATATGGGACATTCTGTAGAGCATCTATATGGGACCATCTATATGGGACCATCTGTAGAGCATCTATATGGGACCATCTGTAGTGCATCTATATGGGACCATCTATATGGCACCATCTGTAGAGCATCTATATGGGACCATCTATATGGGACCATCTGTAGAGCATCTATATGGGACCATCTGTAGAGCATCTATATGGGACCATCTGTAGAGCATCGTTATGGGACCATCTGTAGAGCATCTATATGGGACCATCTGTAGAGCATCTATATGGGACCATCTGTAGAGCATCTATATGGGACCATCTATAGAGCATCTATATGGGACCATCTGTAGAGCATCTATATGGGACCATCTGAAGAGCATCTATATGGGACCATCTATATGGGACCATCTGTAAACCATCTATATGGGACCATCTATATTGGACCATCTGTAGAGCATCTATATGGGACCATCTGTAGAGCATCTATATGGGACCATCTGTAGAGCATCTATATGGGACCATCTATATGGGACCATCTGTAGAGCATCTATATGGGACCATCTGTAGAGCATCTATATGGGAGCATCTATATGGGACCATCTGTAGAGCATCTATATGGGACATTCTGTAGACCATCTATATGGGACCATCTATATGGGACCATCTGTAGAGCATCTATATGGGACCATCTGTAGAGCATCTATATGGGACCATCTTTATGGGACCATCTGTAGACCATCTATATGGGACCAATCCAAACAAAGTACTGAATACAACCAGCCACGAAGACCAGTGTGTCTGGGCCAGATAACAGGTTGCTAGAGTCAATAGTCATTCAGCTTCATGATTGAATTGATTAGAGATATGTCTCACACTCAATATCACACACCTGGATCCACTTGTCAGGTACAGCCATGTTGAGTCTGTAGTCAAAGCCAAGTCCTCCATTCTTCACTGGTTTACACAACCCTGGCATTCCTGATACATCCTAGAGGAAGTCAGAGAAAGAGAGACAGAGACAGAGTCAAAATGCAAGCTGAGATCTACCGCTCAGATTTTATTTTAACATGACTTAAATAACGGAAGCCTAAGCAACATTAACCAATTAAAAACAGTTCTGGATCAATAAGGTTTGTACAGTAAGCTAGAGGCCCAATATACACTACTCAAAAAAATAAAGGGAACACGTAAACAACACAATGTAACTCCAAGCCCTCCATGTGCTCGCCAAAGGTAGCCTGACTGCCATTAGGTACCGAGATGAGATCCTCAGGCCCCTTGTGAGACCATATGCTGGTGCGGTTGGCCCTGGGTTCCTCCTAATGCAAGGCAATGCTAGACCTCATGTGGCTGGAGTGTGTCAGCAGTTCCTGAAAGAGGAAGGCATTGATGCTATGGACTGGCCCGCCCGTTTCCCAGACCTGAATCCAATTGAGCACATCTGGGACATCATGTCTCGCTCCATCCACCAACACCACGTTGCACCAGACTGTTCAGAGTTGGCGGATGCTTTAGTCCAGGTCTGGGAGGAGATCCCTCAGGAGACCATCCGCCACCTCATCAGGAGCATGCCCAGGCGTTGTAGGGAGGTCATACAGGCACGTGGAGGCCACACACACTACTGAGCCTCATGTGGACTTGTTTTAAGGACATTACATCAAAGTTGGATCAGCCTAGTAGTGTGGTTTTCCACTTTAATTTTGAGTGTGACTCCAAATCCAGACCTCCGTGAGTTGATACATTTGATTTCCATTGATAATTTTTGTGATTTTGTTGTCAGCACATTCAACTATGTAAAGAAAAAAGTATTTAATAAGAATATTTCATTCATTCAGATCTAGGATGTGTTATTTGTGTGTTCCCTTTATTTTTTTGAGCAGTGTATTATCACTGCATACGGGCTATGCTTGAACTGCCCGGCCAATGCATTGTTGTTCAAGCCATTTTAAATATATATATATTTAAACACATATATATACGATATTAAAAAAGAAAGACCCAAGCAGCTAACGACCCCGACAGCGACACCAGCCCCGACAGCGACCCCGACAGCGACCCCGACAGCGACACCGACCCCGACAGCGACGACAGCGACCCCGACCGCGACCCCGACAGCGTCACCGACCCCGACCGCGACACCGACTCCGACAGCGACCCCGACAGCGACCCCGACAGCGACCCCGACCCCGACAGCGACACCGACCCCGACAGCGACCCCGACAGCGACACCGACCCCGACAGCGACCCCGACAGCGACACCAGCCCCGACAGCGACCCCGACAGCAACCCCGACAGCGACACCGACCCCGACAGCGACCCCGACAGCGACACCAGCCCCGACAGCGACCCCGACAGCGACCCCGACCCCGACAGCGACCCCGACAGCGACAGCGACCCCGACAGCGACACCGACCCCGACAGCGACCCCGACAGCGACACCGACAGCGACACCGACAGCGACCCCGACCCCGACCCCGACAGCGACCCCGACAGCGACACCGACCCCGGCAGCGACCCCGTCAGCGACCCCGACAGCGACCCCGACAGCGACAGCGACCCCGACAGCGACACCGACCCCGACAGCGACCCCGACAGCGACACCGACAGCGACCCCGACCCCGACACCGACAGCGACCCCGACAGCGACCCCGACAGCGACCCCGACCCCGACAGCGACACCGACCCCGACAGCGACCCCGACAGCGACCCCGACAGCGACACCGACAGCGACACCGACCCCGACAGCGACCCCGACAGCGACCCCGACACCGACCCCGACAGCGACACCGACCCCGGCACCGACACCGACCCCGACAGCGACCCCGACAGCGACACCGACAGCGACCCCGACAGCGACACCAGCCCCGACAGCGACCCCGACAGCGACCCCGACCCCGACAGCGACCCCGACAGCGACAGCGACCCCGACAGCGACACCGACCCCGACAGCGACCCCGACAGCGACACCGACAGCGACACCGACAGCGACCCCGACCCCGACCCCGACAGCGACCCCGACAGCGACACCGACCCCGGCAGCGACCCCGTCAGCGACCCCGACCCCGACAGCGACACCGACCCCGACAGCGACCCCGACAGCGACACCGACCCCGACAGCGACGACAGCGACCCCGACCGCGACCCCGACAGCGTCACCGACCCCGACCGCGACACCGACTCCGACAGCGACCCCGACAGCGACCCCGACAGCGACCCCGACCCCGACAGCGACACCGACCCCGACAGCGACCCCGACAGCGACACCGACCCCGACAGCGACCCCGACAGCGACACCAGCCCCGACAGCGACCCCGACAGCAACCCCGACAGCGACACCGACCCCGACAGCGACCCCGACAGCGACACCAGCCCCGACAGCGACCCCGACAGCGACCCCGACCCCGACAGCGACCCCGACAGCGACAGCGACCCCGACAGCGACACCGACCCCGACAGCGACCCCGACAGCGACACCGACAGCGACCCCGACCCCGACACCGACAGCGACCCCGACAGCGACCCCGACAGCGACCCCGACCCCGACAGCGACACCGACCCCGACAGCGACCCCGACAGCGACCACGACAGCGACACCGACAGCGACACCGACCCCGACAGCGACCCCGACAGCGACCCCGACACCGACCCCGACAGCGACACCGACCCCGGCACCGACACCGACCCCGACAGCGACCCCGACAGCGACACCGACAGCGACCCCGACCCCGACACCGACAGCGACCCCGACAGCGACCCCGACAGCGACCCCGACCCCGACAGCGACACCGACCCCGACAGCGACCCCGACAGCGACCCCGACAGCGACACCGACAGCGACACCGACCCCGACAGCGACCCCGACAGCGACCCCGACACCGACCCCGACAGCGACACCGACCCCGGCACCGACACCGACCCCGACAGCGGCACCGACAGCGACACCGACCCCGGCACCGACAGCGACCCCGACAGCGACCCCGACAGCGACACCGACCCCGGCACCGACAGCGACCCCGACACCGACCCCGGCACCAACAGCGGCACCGGCCCCGACAGCGACACCGACCCCGGCACCGACAGCAACCCCGACAGCGGCACCGACAGCGGCACCGACAGCGACCCCGACAGTGGCACTGACACCTGCACCGACCCCGACAGGGACAGCGGCACCGACATCGACACCGACAGCGACCCCGGCACCGACAGCGACCCCGAGAGAGGCACCGACAGCGACCCCGACACCGGCACCGACAGCGGCACCGACAGCGGCACCGACAGCGACCCCGACAGCGACCCCGACAGCGGCATCGAAAGCGACCCCGACAACGACCCCGACAGCAACCCCGACAGCAACCCCGACAGCGACCCCGAGAGAGGCACCGACACCGACAGCGGCACCGACCCCGACAGCGACCCCGAACCCGGCACCGACAGCGGCACCAACCCCGACAGCGGCACCGACAGCGACACCGACAGCGGCACCGACAGCGACACCAACCCCGACAGCGGCACCGACAGCGACACCGACAGCGACACCAACCCCGACAGCGGCACCGACAGCGACACCAACCCCGACAGCGGCACCGACAACGACACCGACAGCGGCACCAACCCCGACACCGACAGTGGCACCGACAGTGGCACCGACAGCGGCACCGACAGCGACCCCGACAGCGGCACCGACCCCGACAGCGACCCCGACACCGAACCCGGCACCGACAGTGGCACCGACAGTGGCACCGACAGCGGCACCGACAGCGACCCCGACAGCGACACCGACCCCGACAGCGACCCAGACAGCGACCCCGACAACGACAGCAGCACCGACACCGAAAGCGACACCGACAGCGACCCCGACAGCGACAGCGACCCCGGCACCGACAGCGACCCCGACAGCGGCCCCGACAGCGACACCGGCACCGACCCCGACAGCGGCACCGACAGCGACACCGACCCCGGCACCGACAGCGGCACCGACAGCGGCCCCGACAGCGACACCGACCCCGGCACCGACAGCGACCCCGACACCGACCCCGGCACCGACAGCGACCCCGAGAGAGGCACCGACAGCGACCCCGACACCGGCCCCGACAGCGGCACCAACCCCGACAGCGGCACCGACAGCGACCCCGACAGTGGCACTGACACCGGCACCGACAGCGACCCCGACAGGGACAGCGGCACCGACATCGACACCGACAGCGACCCCGGCACCGACCCCGAGAGAGGCACCGACAGCGACCCCGACACCGGCCCCGACAGCGGCACCGACAGCGGCACCGACAGCGACCCCGACAGCGACCCCGACAGCGACCCCGACAACGACCCCGACAGCAACCCCGACAGCAACCCCGACAGCGACCCCGACACCGACCCCGACAGCGACCCCGAACCCGGCACCGGCACCGACAGCGGCACCAACCCCGACAGCGGCACCGACAGCGACACCGACAGCGACACCGACAGCGGCACCGACAGCGACAGCGACCCCGACACCGAACCCGGCACCGACAGTGGCACCGACAGCGGCACCGACAGCGACCCGGACAGCGACCCCGACAGCGACCCCGACAGCGGCACCAACCCCGACAGCGGCACCGACAGCGGCACCGACAGCGGCACCGACAGCGACACCGACCCCAACAGCGACACCGACCCCGACACCGACAGCGACCCCGACAGCGGCACCGACACCGACCCCGACACCGACAGCGGCACCGACAGCGACCCCGACACCGACAGAGGCACCGACAGCGACCCCGACACCGACACCGGCACCGACAGCGACCCCGGCACCGACAGCGACCCCGAGAGAGGCACCGACAGCGACACCGGCACCGACAGCGGCACCGACAGCGACCCCGACACCAACAGCAACACCGACAGCGGCACCGACACCGAAAGCGGCACCGACAGCGACCCCGACACCAACAGCAACACCGACAGCGACACCGACAGCGGCACCGACAGCGACCCCGACAACGACCCCGACAACGACCCCGACAGCGACCCCGACAGCAACCCCGACAGCGGCACCGGCACCGGCAGCGGCACCGACACCGGCAGCGACCCCGACAACGACCCCGACAGCAACCCCGACAGCGACCCCGAGAGAGGCACCGACACCGACTCCGGCACCGACCCCGACAGCAACCCCGACAGCCACCCCGACAGCGGCACCGACACCGACAACGACCCCGACAGCGACCCCGACAGCGACCCCGAGAGAGGCACCGAGAGAGGCACCGACACCGACCCCGGCACCGACAGCGACCCCGACAGCAACCCCGACAGCCACCCCGACAGCGGCACCGACACCGACAGCGACCCCGACAGCGACCCCGACAGCGACCCCGACAGCGAACCCGAGAGAGGCACCGAGAGAGGCACCGACACCGACCCCGGCACCGACAGCGACCCCGACAGCGACCCCGACAGCGACCCCGACCCCGACAGCGACACCGACCCCGACAGCGACCCCGACAGCGACCCCGACAGCGACACCGACAGCGACACCGACCCCGACAGCGACCCCGACAGCGACCCCGACACCGACCCCGACAGCGACACCGACCCCGGCACCGACACCGACCCCGACAGCGACCCCGACAGCGACACCGACAGCGACCCCGACAGCGACACCAGCCCCGACAGCGACCCCGACAGCGACCCCGACCCCGACAGCGACCCCGACAGCGACAGCGACCCCGACAGCGACACCGACCCCGACAGCGACCCCGACAGCGACACCGACAGCGACACCGACAGCGACCCCGACCCCGACAGCGACCCCGACAGCGACACCGACCCCGGCAGCGACCCCGTCAGCGACCCCGACCCCGACAGCGACACCGACCCCGACAGCGACCCCGACAGCGACACCGACCCCGACAGCGACGACAGCGACCCCGACCGCGACCCCGACAGCGTCACCGACCCCGACCGCGACACCGACTCCGACAGCGACCCCGACAGCGACCCCGACAGCGACCCCGACCCCGACAGCGACACCGACCCCGACAGCGACCCCGACAGCGACACCGACCCCGACAGCGACCCCGACAGCGACACCAGCCCCGACAGCGACCCCGACAGCAACCCCGACAGCGACACCGACCCCGACAGCGACCCCGACAGCGACACCAGCCCCGACAGCGACCCCGACAGCGACCCCGACCCCGACAGCGACCCCGACAGCGACAGCGACCCCGACAGCGACACCGACCCCGACAGCGACCCCGACAGCGACACCGACAGCGACCCCGACCCCGACACCGACAGCGACCCCGACAGCGACCCCGACAGCGACCCCGACCCCGACAGCGACACCGACCCCGACAGCGACCCCGACAGCGACCCCGACAGCGACACCGACAGCGACACCGACCCCGACAGCGACCCCGACAGCGACCCCGACACCGACCCCGACAGCGACACCGACCCCGGCACCGACACCGACCCCGACAGCGACCCCGACAGCGACACCGACAGCGACCCCGACCCCGACACCGACAGCGACCCCGACAGCGACCCCGACAGCGACCCCGACCCCGACAGCGACACCGACCCCGACAGCGACCCCGACAGCGACCCCGACAGCGACACCGACAGCGACACCGACCCCGACAGCGACCCCGACAGCGACCCCGACACCGACCCCGACAGCGACACCGACCCCGGCACCGACACCGACCCCGACAGCGGCACCGACAGCGACACCGACCCCGGCACCGACAGCGACCCCGACAGCGACCCCGACAGCGACACCGACCCCGGCACCGACAGCGACCCCGACACCGACCCCGGCACCAACAGCGGCACCGGCCCCGACAGCGACACCGACCCCGGCACCGACAGCAACCCCGACAGCGGCACCGACAGCGGCACCGACAGCGACCCCGACAGTGGCACTGACACCTGCACCGACCCCGACAGGGACAGCGGCACCGACATCGACACCGACAGCGACCCCGGCACC
Source organism: Oncorhynchus mykiss (assembly GCF_057628025.1). NCBI lineage: Eukaryota > Metazoa > Chordata > Actinopteri > Salmoniformes > Salmonidae > Oncorhynchus > Oncorhynchus mykiss. The sequence continues at coordinate 3,150,888 of NC_143050.1, forward strand.
GACAGCGACCCCGAGAGAGGCACCGACAGCGACCCCGACACCGGCACCGACAGCGGCACCGACAGCGGCACCGACAGCGACCCCGACAGCGACCCCGACAGCGGCATCGAAAGCGACCCCGACAACGACCCCGACAGCAACCCCGACAGCAACCCCGACAGCGACCCCGAGAGAGGCACCGACACCGACAGCGGCACCGACCCCGACAGCGACCCCGAACCCGGCACCGACAGCGGCACCAACCCCGACAGCGGCACCGACAGCGACACCGACAGCGGCACCGACAGCGGCACCGACAGCGACACCAACCCCGACAGCGGCACCGACAGCGACACCGACAGCGACACCAACCCCGACAGCGGCACCGACAGCGACACCAACCCCGACAGCGGCACCGACAACGACACCGACAGCGGCACCAACCCCGACACCGACAGTGGCACCGACAGTGGCACCGACAGCGGCACCGACAGCGACCCCGACAGCGGCACCGACCCCGACAGCGACCCCGACACCGAACCCGGCACCGACAGTGGCACCGACAGTGGCACCGACAGCGGCACCGACAGCGACCCCGACAGCGACACCGACCCCGACAGCGACCCAGACAGCGACCCCGACAACGACAGCAGCACCGACACCGAAAGCGACACCGACAGCGACCCCGACAGCGACAGCGACCCCGGCACCGACAGCGACCCCGACAGCGGCCCCGACAGCGACACCGGCACCGACCCCGACAGCGGCACCGACAGCGACACCGACCCCGGCACCGACAGCGGCACCGACAGCGGCCCCGACAGCGACACCGACCCCGGCACCGACAGCGACCCCGACACCGACCCCGGCACCGACAGCGACCCCGAGAGAGGCACCGACAGCGACCCCGACACCGGCCCCGACAGCGGCACCAACCCCGACAGCGGCACCGACAGCGACCCCGACAGTGGCACTGACACCGGCACCGACAGCGACCCCGACAGGGACAGCGGCACCGACATCGACACCGACAGCGACCCCGGCACCGACCCCGAGAGAGGCACCGACAGCGACCCCGACACCGGCCCCGACAGCGGCACCGACAGCGGCACCGACAGCGACCCCGACAGCGACCCCGACAGCGACCCCGACAACGACCCCGACAGCAACCCCGACAGCAACCCCGACAGCGACCCCGACACCGACCCCGACAGCGACCCCGAACCCGGCACCGGCACCGACAGCGGCACCAACCCCGACAGCGGCACCGACAGCGACACCGACAGCGACACCGACAGCGGCACCGACAGCGACACCGACAGCGACCCCGACACCGAACCCGGCACCGACAGTGGCACCGACAGCGGCACCGACAGCGACCCGGACAGCGACCCCGACAGCGACCCCGACAGCGGCACCAACCCCGACAGCGGCACCGACAGCGGCACCGACAGCGGCACCGACAGCGACACCGACCCCAACAGCGACACCGACCCCGACACCGACAGCGACCCCGACAGCGGCACCGACACCGACCCCGACACCGACAGCGGCACCGACAGCGACCCCGACACCGACAGAGGCACCGACAGCGACCCCGACACCGACACCGGCACCGACAGCGACCCCGGCACCGACAGCGACCCCGAGAGAGGCACCGACAGCGACACCGGCACCGACAGCGGCACCGACAGCGACCCCGACACCAACAGCAACACCGACAGCGGCACCGACACCGAAAGCGGCACCGACAGCGACCCCGACACCAACAGCAACACCGACAGCGACACCGACAGCGGCACCGACAGCGACCCCGACAACGACCCCGACAACGACCCCGACAGCGACCCCGACAGCAACCCCGACAGCGGCACCGGCACCGGCAGCGGCACCGACACCGGCAGCGACCCCGACAACGACCCCGACAGCAACCCCGACAGCGACCCCGAGAGAGGCACCGACACCGACTCCGGCACCGACCCCGACAGCAACCCCGACAGCCACCCCGACAGCGGCACCGACACCGACAACGACCCCGACAGCGACCCCGACAGCGACCCCGAGAGAGGCACCGAGAGAGGCACCGACACCGACCCCGGCACCGACAGCGACCCCGACAGCAACCCCGACAGCCACCCCGACAGCGGCACCGACACCGACAGCGACCCCGACAGCGACCCCGACAGCGACCCCGACAGCGACCCCGAGAGAGGCACCGAGAGAGGCACCGACACCGACCCCGGCACCGACAGCGACCCCGACAGCAACCCCGACAGCGACCCCGACAGCGATCCCGACAGCGACCCCGAGAGAGGCACCGACACCGACCCCGGCACCGACAGCGACCCCGACAGCGGCACCGACAGCGGCACCGACAGCGACCCCGACAGCCATCCTATTGGCCAACGGTAGGCCTATAGAGCACTTGATTTGCTCTCCGGGCCGGCCGACAACAGTTTCTACCTTCAGACACATGAAATGGTTCATAATGGGAACACTTCGCATTCCCGGCGCAAAAATCAGCCCTACAGCTGAAAGCACCTACCGACCAACACCTACCGCCAACACCTACCGACCAACACCTACCGCCAACACCTACCGCCAACACCTACCGCCAACACCTACCGCCAACAGTGCAAGACCAATACAAACAAACAAAAAGGGAACGCAAGGCTTTATTGTTGTTTTTTGCGACCAACAATAAATGCCTTGGTTGGTGACCACTGATCTAGACGGAAGTATATCATCTCTAGACGGAAGTGTATCATCTCTAGATGGAAGTGTATTATATTTGATTCTCTAGACAGAAGTGTATCATCTCTAGATGGAAGTGTATTATATTTGATTCTCTAGACAGAAGTGTATCATCTCTAGATGGAAGTGTATTATATTTGATTCTCTAGACAGAAGTGTATCATCTCTAGATGGAAGTGTATCATCTCTAGATGGAAGTGTATTATATTTGATTCTCTAGACAGAAGTGTATCATCTCTAGATGGAAGTGTATTATATTTGATTCTCTAGACAGAAGTGTATCATCTCTGGACGGAAGTGTATCATATCTGATTCTCTAGATGGAAGTTTATCATCTCTGGACGGAAGTGTAGCATCTCTGGACGGAAGTGTAGCATCTCTGGACAGAAGTGTATCATCTCTAGACGGAAGTGTATCATCTCTGGACAGAAGTGTATCATCTCTAGACGGAAGTGTATCATCTCTGGACAGAAGTGTATCATCTCTGGACAGAAGTGTATCATCTCTGGACAGAAGTGTATCATCTCTGGACAGAAGTGTATCATCTCTGGACAGAAGTGTATCATCTCTGGACAGAAGTGTATAATCTCTGATTCTCTAGACGGAAGTGTATCATCTCTGGATGGAAGTGTATTATCTCTGATTCTCTAGACAGAAGTGTATTATCTCTGATTCTCTAAACCTTTTCCGAGTCTAGTGTGAAAGTGTGATTAGATGATGTCTTATAACGCAGATTAGACCTGTCCCATATGGCAGAGTTGAACCACGAGGTGGGCAGAGCATGTGAAGGATGTATTTTAGATCTGAGAGAATGAGATGAGAAGACACCAGAATGATCTGATTATCCTGAACTGATAGGTCCTAGATTAGGTGTGTGACATTACCTCTGCGATGGTAATGCAGTCGGGGTAGAGTGTGTGTAGGATGTGGTTGGAAAGCATCAGATGTATGATCGAGTCCTCATCAACCTGCATCCCAAAGTACTCACTGTAACCACCAGAGAAAGACATGGCTGTGGAGAGGACAGAGAGAGAGAGGGAAAGAGGACAAAGAGAGAGAGGGAAAGAGGACAGAGAGAGAGAAGAGGGAGAGAACAGAGAGAGGGGGAAAGATGACAGAGAGAGAGAAGAGAGAGAGAACAGAGAGAGAAGAGAGAGAGAGGGAAAGAGGACAGAGAGAGAGAAGAGGGAAAGAGGACAGAGAGAGAGAGAGAGAGGACAGAGAGAGAGAGAAGAGGGAGAGGACAGAGAGAGAGAGGACAGAGAGGGAGAGAGCGAGAGGAAGAACAAATAAGAGAGGACAGAGAGGGAAAGAGGACAGAGGGAGAGAGCGAGAGAGGACAGAGAGCGAGAGAGAGAGAACAGAGACAGAGATAGAGATAGAGAGAGAGAGAGGGAAAGAGGACAGAGAGAGAGAAGAGAGAGAGAGAGAACAGAGAAGATGGAAAGAGGACAGAGAGAGAGGACAGAGAGGGAGAGAGCGAGAGGAAGAACAAATAAGAGAGGACAGAGAGAGAGAGAGAGAGGGAAAGAGGACAGAGGGAGAGAGAGAGAACAGAGATGGAGAGAGAGAGAGAGAGAGAGAGAGAGAGAGAGAGAGAGAGAGAGAGACAGAGCGAGAGAAAGAGAAAGAGAGAGAACAGAGAGAGAACAGAGAGAGTGAGAGGAAGAACAAATGAGAGAGCACAGAGAGAGGAGGAAAGAGGACAGAGAGGGAGAGAGAGGACAGAGAGAGGACAGAGAGGGGGAAAGAGGACAGAGGGAGAGAGAGGACAGAGAGAGAGGACAGAGAGAGGGGGAAAGAGGACAGAGGAGAGAGCAAGAAAGAGGACAGAGAGAGCGAGAGGACAGAGAGAGGACAGAGAAAGAGAAAGAGAGGACAGAGAGAGAGAGAGAGAGAGAGAGAGCGAGAGGTCAGAGAGAGGACAGAGAGAGAGAGGACAGAGAGAGAGAGGACAGAGAGCTCAGTTTAGTTCAGACAGATTCTCACTTGTATTCACTTGGAACGCCAAGGTCTCAAACATTACTCACCAACTACAGTATCTCCCTCTCCTGCTCTCCCTCTCCCGCCTACTCTATCTTTTCATCTCTTTATATTGAGAGGTACATAACTGTGTGAGTGTCTACTGAGAGTTGCATAACTCAAAAGCCTGTCTGGTTTGAACAGCGATATGATGTGGAGAAAGACACATGCACGCACTAACACACACATCTCACCAATGCCGTGGTGGTGGTAGAGCATGGATGAGACGCCGTCGAACCTGAAGCCATCGAAGCGATACTCCTCCATCCACCATCTGAGATTAGACAGCAGGAACCTCAACACCTCCCAACTACAGAGAGAGAGAGAGAGAGAGAAAGAGAGAGAGAGAGAGACAGAGACAGAGACAGAGACAGAGAGAAAGAGAGAGAGACAGAGAGAGACAGAGAGAGACAGAGAGACAGAGAGAGAGAGAGAGAGAGAGAGAGAGAGAGACAGAGGGAGACAGAGAGCGAGACAGAGAGGGAGATATGCTATTTGGCCCTAAACAGAGAGTACACAGCGGCAGAATACTTGACCACTGTAAGTGACCCGAACTTAAGGAAAGCTTTGACTATGTACAGACTCAGTGAGCAGAGCCTTGCTATTGAGAAAGGCCGCCGTAGGCAGACATGGCTCTCAAGAGAAGACAGGCTATGTGCTCACTGCCCACAAAATGAGGTGGAAACTGAGCTGCACTTCCTAACCTCCTGCCCAATGTATGACCATATTAGAGAGACATATTTCCCTCAGATTACACAGATCCACAAAAAATTTGAAAACAAATCCAATGTTGATAAACTCCCATATCGACTGGGTGAAATTCCACAGTGTGCCATCATCACAGCAGCAAGATTTGTGACCTGTTGCCACGAGAAAAGGGCAACCAGTGAACAACAAACACCATTGTAAATACAACCCATATTTATGCTTATTTATTTTCCCTTTGGTACATCATCACACCATTGTATATATATATATATATAGACATGTGACATTTCAAACTTAACTCTTTTGGAAGTTCTGTGAGTGTAATATTTATTTTTTATTATCTACTTCACCCCCCCCCCCCCCCCCCCCCCCCCCCCCCACGTGTTCTCAGTCAACTTATAATAAAATAAATACAAATAAACAATGTTGACATATGTTTGCCATGCCAATAGACCCAGAGACCGAGGGAGGTATATATATAAAAAAAAAACACTTGATCCTTTCTGTGTTTACAGTACTTAAGATGTGTCTAACAATGATATATATAATCAAATTGGTTAGTCGAGGTAATTGAGGTAATATGTGCATGTAGGTAGAGTTATTAAAGTGACTACGCATAGATAATAACAGAGATTACCAGCAGCGTTCCCGGGGATGATGCAAATAGTCTGAGTATCCATTTAATTAGCTGTTCAGGAGTCTTATGGCTTTGGGGGTAGAAGCTGTTTAGAAGCCTCTTGGACCTAGACGTGGCACTCCGGTACTGCTTGCCGTGCGGTAGCAGAGAGAACAGTCTATGACAAGGGTAGCTGGTGTCTTTGACTATTTTTAGGGCCTTCCTCTGACACCGCCTGGTATAGAGGTCCTGGATGGCAGGAAGCGTGGCCCCAGTGATGTACTGGGCCATTCACACTACCCTCTGTAGTGCCTTGCGGTCAGATGCCGAGCAGTTGCCATACCAGGCAGTGATGCAACCGGTCAGAATGCTCTCGATGGTGCAGCTGTAAAACCTTTTGAGGATCTCAGGACCCATGCCAAATCTTTTCAGTCTCCTGAGAGGGAATAGATTTTGTCGTGCCCTCTTCACGACTGTCTTGGTGTGCTTGGACCATGTTAGTTTGTTGGTGATGTGGATGCCAAGGAAGATGGTGATCACATAGCCTGGTTCCTCTCTAGGTTTCTTCCTAGGTTCTGGCCTTTCTAGGGAGTTTTTCCTAGCCACCGTGCTTCTACACCTGCATTGCTTGCTGTTTAGGGCTATATAAATACATTTGATTTGATTTGATATACTACAACTAACATGCTATATAATACAACTAATGTGGTATATAATACTACTAACGTGGTATATAATACTACTAATGTGGTATATAATACTACTAACGTGGTATATAATACTACTAACGTGGTATATAATACTACTAACGTGGTATATAATACTACTAACGTGGTATATAATACTACTAACGTGGTATATAATACTACTAACGTGGTATATAATACTACTAATGTGGTATATAATACTACTAATGTGGTATATAATACTACTAACGTGGTATATAATACTAATCTGGTATATAATACTACTAACGTGGTATATAATACTACTAACATGCTATATAATACAACTAATGTGGTATATAATACTACTAATGTGGTATATAATACTACTAACGTGGTATATAATACTATTAATGTGGTATATAATACTATTAACATGCTATATAGTACTACTAATGTGGTATATAATACTACTAACGTGGTATATAATACTACTAACGTGGTATATAATACTACTAACGTGGTATATAATACTACTAACATGCTATATAATACTACTAATGTGGTATATAATACTACTAACGTGGTATATAATACTACTAACGTGGTATATAATACTACTAACGTGGTATATAATACTACTAACGTGCTATATAATACTACTAACGTGCTATATAATACTACTAACGTGCTATATAATACTACTAACGTGGTATATAATACTACTAACGTGGTATATAATACTACTAACGTGGTATATAATACTACTAACGTGCTATATAATACTACTAACGTGCTATATAATACTACTAACGTGCTATTTAATACTACTAACGTGGTATATAATACTACTAACGTGGTATATAATACTACTAACGTGGTATATAATACTACTAACGTGGTATATAATACTACTAACGTGGTATATAATACTACTAATGTGATATATAATACTACTAATGTGATATATAATACTACTAACGTGGTATATAATACTACTAACGTGGTATATAATACTACTAACGTGGTATATAATACTACTAACGTGCTATATAATACTACTAACGTGGTATATAATACTACTAACGTGGTATATAATACTACTAACGTGGTATATAATACTACTGACGTGGTATATAATACTACTGACGTGGTATATAATACTACTAACATGTTATATAATACTACTAATGTGGTATATAACACTACTAACATGCTATATAATATTTTAACTAAACATAAACAGGCTTGATGTGCCTCTCTTAATTAGAGTAGCATATGAAACCGTAATGGGGGTTGGGGGGGTCTCATTTTCCATGGTGCCCCGAGGACAAAATACTAGATACAACTACAGGTACATTACATTATAGAACATGAAACATCACAGGTATCATTAAAAGTCAATTAAAACAATTGCACACCTCAGTGAACTCATTTATCCTCAGCGTTTTAAGCTTCCCTGGCGGCACCAGGGAATCCAAATGGAATACATTTTGGAAGTGATTCGTTAGCAAAAAGGTGCGTTTGTCAGAATGACGTCCAAAATCGTTTCTTTTTCAGGGTTTGAATTATTTTTTTTCATTTTTTTTTATACCAGGTGTCAGTTAGTAATAATCAAAATGTCTGCGTTAGTTTGAGAAGCAAGAATTAGAATAACATACATTTTTTTTAAAAATCTAAACTTCTGACATTTACATGAATCAAGGTCGCAGTATCCAGAATTTCATATAATCATACCGTTGAGCTCTCATCCAAGGACACTATTACCTTTTCAATGTTACTCAGCATCCAAGCTCCTGTTCAGGACGTCCTCGTTTTAGAAACTGCGGTCGCTCTCAAAACTGATGGATGTAGTCAATAAAAATCCAATGCATTTTTCAGAACAGAGTCCTGATTTCATCCAAGAGACCCGTGCAAATAGCCCGGGAGAAGCGATCAATCCCAGAACCGTGTGTTGGGATAGGGCCAGGAAAAACAATCCCCTCGTGTGATAGGGCCAGGAAAAACAATCCCCTCGTGTGATAGGGCCAGGAAAAACAATCCCCTCGTGTGATAGGGCCAGGAAAAACAGTCCCCTCGTGTGATAGGGCCAGGAAAAACAATCCACTTGTCTGTAGCCAATAATATCTCAGGTATTCCAAGTCCCTTTGATGTCATTTGTACCAGCATCCACAACCACCGTGTGCAGCTCTGGGTTTTGGTTCTGGAATGATCGTAAGGTCCTGAGTGATGTCACACACATGGAAGTAGAATGTCTTTGCTCGATCCTTTACAATGGAACTCCCAACGACGGCCATCTTGGGAGGGGGAGGTCGTGGTTTTCCAGGAGTCCTCGGAGAAATGTGGTGTCACGAGGGCTACAAGGGCCTCCTGTGGGGTAGTATGACCTCCTGTGGGGTAGTATGGCCTCCTGTGGGGTAGTATGGCCTCCTGTGGGGTAGTATGACCTCCTGTGGGGTAGTATGGCCTCCTGTGGGGTAGTATGGCCCCATGTGGGGTAGTATGGCCTCCTGTGGGGTAATATGGCCTCCTGTGGGGTAGTATGGCCTCCTGTGGGGTAGTATGGCCTCCTGTGGGGTAGTATGGCCTACTGTGGGGTAATAAGGCCTCCTGTGGGGTAGTATGGCCTCCTGTGGGGTAGTATGGCCTCCTGTGGGGTAGTATGGCCTCCTGTGGGGTAGTATGGCCTCCTGTGGGGTAGTATGACCTCCTGTGGGGTAGTATGACCTTCCCTCACACTTGTCATCTCCCGTCTGGACTACTGCAACTCTCTGCTGGCTGGGCTCCCTGCTTGTGCCATCAAACCCCTGCAACTAATCCAGAACGCTGCAGTCCACCTGGTGGTAAACCATCCCAAGTTCTCCCATGTCACCCTGCTCCTCCAGACACTCCACTGGTTTCCAGTCAAAGCTCACATCCACTACAAGACCATAGTGCTTACCTACGGAACAGCAAGAGGAACTGCCCTCCCTACCTTCAGGATCTGCTCAAACCCTACACACCAACCCAAGCACTCCGTTCTGCCAACTCTGGTCTCTTGGCCAGAGCAGTTCATCCCAGTCACAGCTCTTCTCTATCCTGGCACCACAGTGGTGGAACCAGCTTCCCTCTGAAGCTAGGACAGCAGAGTCCCTGTCCATCTTCTGAAAACATCTGAAACCTTCCCTCTTAAATAATCCCACATGTAGGTTACACCTCACAGCTACCACAGGTAATAAAAACATGAATGGTTTTAGAGAACAAACTAAAAGAAAAGAACAGGTGAAAGGGGGAGACTAGGAGAGAGAGAGAGGAGGGGAGGGAAGGAGAGAAAAGGGGGAGCCTAGGAGAGAGAGAGGAGGGGAGGGAAGGAGAGAAAAGGGGGAGCCTAGGAGAGAGAGAGGAGGGGAGGGAAGGAGAGAAAAGGGGGAGACTAGGAGAGAGAGAGGAGGGGAGGGAAGGAGAGAAAAGGGGGAGACTAGGAGAGAGAGAGAGAGGAGGGTAGGGAAGGAGAGAAAAGGGGTTGACTAGGAGAGAGAGAGAGGAGGGGAGGGAAGGAGAGAAAAGGGGGAGACCAGGAGAGAGAGAGGGGAGGGAAGGAGAGAAAAGGTGGAGACTAGGAGAGAGCGAGAGGAGGGGAGGGAAGGAGAGAAAAGGGGGAGACTATGAGAGAGAGAGAGGAGGGGAGGGAAGGAGAGAAAAGGGGGAGACTAGGAGAGAGAGAGAGAGAGAGGAGGGGAGGGAAGGAGAGAAAAGGGGAAGACTAGGAGAGAGAGAGAAGGGGAGGGAAGGAGAGAAAAGGGGAAGACTAGGAGAGAGAGAGGATGGGAGGGAAGGAGAGAAAAGGGGGAGACTAGGAGAGAGAGAGGAGGGGAGGGAAGGAGAGAAAAGGGGGAGACTAGGAGAGAGAGAGGAGGGGAGGGAAGGAGAGAAAAGGGGGAAACTAGGAGAGAGAGAGAGAAGAGGGGAGGGAAGGAGAGAAAAGGGGGAGACTAGGAGAGAGAGGAGGGGAGGGAAGGAGAGAAAAGGGGAAGACTAGGAGAGAGAGAGAGGAGGGGAGGGAAGGAGAGAAAAGGGGGAGACAAGGAGAGAAAAGGGGGAGACTAGGAGAGAGAGAGGAGGGGAGGGAAGGAGAGAAAAGGGGGAGACTAGGAGAGAGAGAGGAGGGGAGGGAAGGAGAGAAAAGGGGGAGAAACAAAAGAGGGGACAAAGGAAAGAAGGCGAGGGGGGAAGAGAAAGAGAAATAGAGAAGAATAAGAGAGAAGGATAGAGGGGGAAAGAATATGGAGAGTGAAAAAGAGAGAAGAGAGATGGAAGGATGGTAGGATGAGAGGATGGCATCTACAGTAGGTTCCGTTAATTAGTAAAAGACAGATCTCATCTTTTCGATGTAGAGGAGAGGGGGATAGGAGTAAGGTCAAAGTCAGTGATGGATGGCTCTATCCCTCCCTCCCTCCGTTGCCCAGTCAGTCTGTCTGTGATGAAGCCATCAGCCCATAGACAGCTCTCCACCCATACCCACAGAGAAATTACCCAGAGAGAGAGGAAAGAGAGCGAGAGAAGAGAGACAAAGAGAGAGAAGAGAGAGAGAGAGGAGGCAGAGAGAGAGGAGAGAGAGAGGAGACAGAGAGAGAGGGGAGAGAGAGAGGTGACAGAGAGAGAGTGAGGAGAGAGAGAGAGAGTGAGTGAGGAGAGAGAGAGATAGTGAGTGAGGAGAGAGAGAGAGAGAGAAAAGAGAGAGAGAGAGAGAGGAGAGAGAGAGAGGAGACAAAGAGAGAGAGGAGACAGAGAGAGAGAGAAGAGAGAGAGGAGACAGAGAGAGTGAGGAGAGAGAGAGAGAGGAGAGAGAGAGAGAGGAGAGAGAGAGAGAGTGAGGAGAGAGAGAGGAGACAGAGAAAGAGTGAGGAGAGAGAGAGGAGACAGAGAAAGAGTGAGGAGAGAGAGGAGACAGAGAAAGAGTGAGGAGAGAGAGAGGAGACAGAGAAAGAGTGAGGAGAGAGAGGAGACAGAGAGTGAGGAGAGAGAGAGGAGACAGAGAGAGAGTGAGGAGAGAGAGAGAAAAGAGAGAAAAGAGAGTAGAGAGAGGAGACAGAGAGAGAGAGAGACAGAGACAGAGAAGAGAAAGAGAGAGAGAAGAGAGAGAGAGGAGACAGACAGAGAGAGAGGAGAGAAAGAGAGCGAGAGAGGATGGCTTTTCATTCATACAGCTAGGGGAGTGGAAGGGGGGAGAGGAGGAGAATAAGAATTGACAGCAGTGTGTTAATTAGCTAGCTGACACAGAGCAAGGCTGTAGTTTGGGACCACATGGTGGATAGAGGTGGAGATGAGGTAAAGTTGACTGAATTAGCTAGCTGACAGAGCAAGGCTGCAGTTTGGGACCACATGGTGGATAGAGGTGGAGATGAGGTACATTTGACTGAATTAGCTAGCTGACACAGAGCAGGGCTGCAGTTTGGGACCACATGGTGGATAGAGGTGGCCACTCCAAATAGCCACTCTGCTACAGTCTATTATAGAACTAGCCACTCTGCTACAGTCTATTATAGAACTAGCCACTCTGCTACAGTCTGTTATCCAACTAGCCACTCTGCTACAGTCTGTTATCCAACTAGCCACTCTGCTACAGTCTGTTATCCAACTAGCCACTCTGCTACAGTCTGTTATCCAACTAGCCACTCTGCTACAGTCTGTTATCTAACGAGCCACTCTGCTACAGTCTATTATAGAACTAGCCACTCTGCTACAGTCTATTATCCAACTAGCCACTCTGCTACAGTCTATTATCCAACTAGCCACTCTGCTACAGTCTATTATCCAACTAGCCACTCTGCTACAGTCTGTTATCCAACTAGCCACTCTGCTACAGTCTATTATAGAACTAGCCACTCTGCTACAGTCTGTTATCTAACGAGCCACTCTGCTACAGTCTATTATAGAACTAGCCACTCTGCTACAGTCTATTATCCAACTAGCCACTCTGCTACAGTCTATTATCCAACTAGCCACTCTGCTACAGTCTATTATAGAACTAGCCACTCTGCTACAGTCTATTATAGAACTAGCCACTCTGCTACAGTCTGTTATCCAACTAGCCACTCTGCTACAGTCTATTATAGAACTAGCCACTCTGCTACAGTCTATTATAGAACTAGCCACTCTGCTACAGTCTGTTATCCAACTAGCCACTCTGCTACAGTCTGTTATCCAACTAGCCACTCTGCTACAGTCTGTTATCTAACGAGCAACTCTGCTACAGTCTATTATAGAACTAGCAACTCTGCTACAGTCTATTATCCAACTAGCCACTCTGCTACAGTCTATTATAGAACTAGCCACTCTGCTACAGTCTATTATAGAACTAGCCACTCTGCTAGAGTCTATTATAGAACTAGCCACTCTGCTACAGTCTGTTATCCAACTAGCCACTCTGCTACAGTCTGTTATCTAACGAGCCACTCTGCTACAGTCTATTATAGAACTAGCCACTCTGCTACAGTCTATTATCCAACTAGCCACTCTGCTACAGTCTATTATAGAACTAGCCACTCTGCTACAGTCTATTATAGAACTAGCCACTCTGCTACAGTCTATTATCCAACTAGCCACTCTGCTACAGTCTATTATAGAACTAGCCACTCTGCTACAGTCTATTATCCAACTAGCCACTCTGCTACAATCTGTTATCCAACTAGCCACTCTGCTACAGTCTGTTATCTAACGAGCCACTCTGCTACAGTCTGTTATCCAACTAGCCACTCTGCTACAGTCTATTATAGAACTAGCCACTCTGCTACTGTCTATTATAGAACTAGCCACTCTGCTAGAGTCTATTATAGAACTAGCCACTCTGCTACAGTCTGTTATCCAACTAGCCACTCTGCTACAGTCTGTTATCTAACGAGCCACTCTGCTACAGTCTATTATAGAACTAGCCACTCTGCTACAGTCTATTATCCAACTAGCCACTCTGCTACAGTCTATTATAGAACTAGCCACTCTGCTACAGTCTATTATCCAACTAGCCACTCTGCTACAATCTGTTATCCAACTAGCCACTCTGCTACAGTCTGTTATCTAACGAGCCACTCTGCTACAGTCTGTTATCCAACTAGCCACTCTGCTACAGTCTATTATAGAACTAGCCACTCTGCTACAGTCTATTATCCAACTAGCCACTCTGCTACAGTCTATTATCCAACTAGCCACTCTCCTACAGTCTATTATCCAATTAGCCAATCTGCTACAGTCTATTATCCAACTAGTCACTCTGCTACAGTCTATTATAGAACTAGCCACTCTGCTACAGTCTATTATCCAACTAGTCACTCTGCTACAGTCTGTTATACAACTAGCCACTCTGCTACAGTCTATTATCCAACTAGCCACTCTGCTACAGCCTATTATCCAACTAGCCACTCTGCTACAGTCTATTATCCAACTAGCCACTCTGCTACAGTCTATTATCCAACTAGCCACTCTGCTACAGTCTATTATCCAACTAGCCACTCTGCTACAGTCTGTTATCCAACTAGCCACTCTGCTACAGCCTATTATCCAACTAGCCACTCTGCTACAGTCTATTATAGAACTAGCCACTCTGCTACAGTCTATTATAGAACTAGCCACTCTGCTACAGTCTATTATCCAACTAGCCACTCTGCTACAGTCTATTATCCAACTAGCCACTCTGCTACAGTCTATTATCCAACTAGCCACTCTGCTACAGTCTATTATCCAACTAGCCACTCTGCTACAGTCTATTATAGAACTAGCCACTCTGCTACAGTCTATTATAGAACTAGCCACTCTGCTACAGTCTATTATCCAACTAGCCACTCTGCTACAGTCTATTATAGAACTAGCCACTCTGCTACAGTCTATTATCCAACTAGCCACTCTGCTACAGTCTATTATCCAACTAGCCACTCTGCTACAGTCTATTATAGAACTAGCCACTCTGCTACAGCCTATTATCTAACTAGCCACTCTGCGACAGTCTATTATAGAACTAGCCACTCTGCTACAGTCTATTATAGAACTAGCCACTCTGCTACAGTCTGTTATCCAACTAGCCACTCTGCTACAGTCCATTATCCAACTAGCCACTCTGCTACAGCCTATTATCCAACTAGCCACTCTGCTACAGTCTATTATCCAACTAGCCACTCTGCTACAGTCTATTATAGAACTAGCCACTCTGCTACAGTATATTATCCAACTAGCCACTCTGCTACAGTCTATTATCCAACTAGCCACTCTGCTACAGTCTATTATAGAACTAGCGACTCTGCTACAGTCTATTATAGAATTAGCCACTCTGCTACAGTCTGTTATCCAACTAGCCACTCTGCTACAGTCTATTATCCAACTAGCCACTCTGCTACAGCCTATTATCCAACTAGCCACTCTGCTACAGCCTATTATCCAACTAGCCACTCTGCTACAGTCTATTATCCAACTAGCCACTCTGCTACAGTCTATTATAGAACTAGCCACTCTGCTACAGTCTATTATCCAACTAGCCACTCTGCTACAGTCTATTATCCAACTAGCCACTCTGCTACAGTCTATTATCCAACTAACCACTCTGCTACAGACTATTATCCAACTAGCCACTCTGCTACAGTCTATTATAGAACTAGCCACTCTGCTACAGTCTATTATAGAACTAGCCACTCTGCTACAGTCTATTATCCAACTAGCCACTCTGCTACAGTCTATTATCCAACTAGCCACTCTGCTACAGTCTATTATAGAACTAGCCACTCTGCTACAGTCTATTATAGAACTAGCCACTCTGCTACAGTCTGTTATCCAACTAGCCACTCTGCTACAGTCTATTATCCAACGAGCCACTCTGCTACAGCCTATTATCCAACTAGCCACTCTGCTACAGTCTATTATCCAACTAGCCACTCTGCTACAGTCTATTATAGAACTAGCCACTCTGCTACAGTCTATTATAGAACTAGCCACTCTGCTACAGTCTATTATCCAACTAGCCACTCTGCTACAGTCTATTATCCAACTAGCCACTCTGCTACAGTCTATTATAGAACTAGCCACTCTGCTACAGCCTATTATCTAACTAGCCACTCTGCGACAGTCTATTATAGAACTAGCCACTCTGCTACAGTCTATTATAGAACTAGCCACTCTGCTACAGTCTGTTATCCAACTAGCCACTCTGCTACAGTCCATTATCCAACTAGCCACTCTGCTACAGCCTATCATCTAACTAGCCACTCTGCTACAGCCTATTATCCAACTAGCCACTCTGCTACAGTCTATTATAGCACTAGCCACACTGCTAGTCTGTTATCCAACTAGCCACTCTGCTACAGTCTATTATCCAACTAGCCACTCTGCTACAGTCTATTATCCAACTAGCCAATCTGCTACAGTCTTTTATAGAACTAGCCACTCTGCTACAGTCTTTTATAGAACTAGCCACTCTGCTACAGTCTATTATAGAAGTAGCCAGTCTGCTACAGTCTTTATCCAACTTGCCAGTCTGCTACAGTCTATTATCCAACTAGCCACTCTGCTACAGTCTATTATCCAACTAGCCACTCTATTATAGAACTAGCCACTCTGCTACAGTCTGTTATCCAACTAGCCACTCTGCTACAGTCTGTTATCCAACTAGCCACTCTGCTACAGTCTGTTATCCAACTAGCCACTCTGCTACAGTCTGTTATCCAACTAGCCACTCTGCTACAGTCTGTTATCCAACTAGCCACTCTGCTACAGTCTATTATCCAACTAGCCACTCTGCTACAGTCTATTATAGAACTAGCCACTCTGCTACAGTCTATTATAGAACTAGCCACTCTGCTACAGTCTATTATAGAACTAGCCTCTCTTCTACAGTCTGTTATCCAACTAGCCACTCTGCTACAGTCTATTATAGAACTAGCCACTCTGCTACAGTCTGTTATCCAACTAGCCACTCTGCTACAGTCTATTATCCAACTAGCCACTCTATTATAGAACTAGCCACTCTGCTACAGTCTGTTATCCAACTAGCCACTCTGCTACAGTCTATTATAGAACTAACCACTCTGCTACAGTCTATTATAGAACTAGCCACTCTGCTACAGTCTGTTATCCAACTAGCCACTCTGCTACAGTCTGTTATCCAACTAGCCACTCTGCTACAGTCTATTATCCAACTAGCCACTCTGCTACAGTCTATTATAGAACTAGCCACTCTGCTACAGTCTATTATAGAACTAGCCACTCTGCTACAGTCTATTATAGAACTAGCCACTCTGCTACAGTCTGTTATCCAACTAGCCACTCTGCTACAGTCTATTATCCAACTAGCCACTGTGCTACAGTCTATTATAGAACTAGCCACTCTGCTACAGTCTATTATAGAACTAGCCACTCTGCTACAGTCTATTATAGAACTAGCCACTCTGCTACAGTATGTTATCCAACTAGCCACTCTGCTACAGTCTGTTATCTAACGAGCCACTCTGCTACAGTCTATTATAGAACTAGCCACTCTGCTACAGTCTATTATAGAACTAGCCACTCTGCTACAGTCTATTATAGAACTAGCCACTCTGCTACAGTCTGTTATCCAACTAGCCACTCTGCTACAGTCTGTTATCCAACTAGCCACTCTGCTACAGTCTGTTATCTAACTAGCCACTCTGCTACAGTCTATTACAGAACTAGCCACTCTGCTACAGTCTATTATAGAACTAGCCACTCTGCTACAGTCTATTATAGAACTAGACACTCTGCTACAGTCTGTTATCCAACTAGCCACTCTGCTACAGTCTGTTATCTAACGAGCCACTCTGCTACAGTCTATTATCCAACTAGCCACTCTGCTACAGTCTATTATCCAACTAGCCACTCTGCTACAGTCTATTATCCAACTAGCCACTCTGCTACAGCCTATTATCCAACTAGCCACTCTGCTACAGTCTATTATAGAACTAGCCACTCTGCTACAGTCTATTATAGAACTAACCACTCTGCTACAGTCTATTATAGAACTAGCCACTCTGCTACAGTCTGTTATCCAACTAGCCACTCTGCTACAGTCTATTATAGAACTAACCACTCTGCTACAGTCTATTATAGAACTAGCCACTCTGCTACAGTCTATTATAGAACTAGCCACTCTGCTACAGTCTATTTCCAACTATAATCCATATGCCCTGAACACCTCAACCACAGTCTGTTAGAAGTTGTTCAGTCAACTGGGTTTCTGTGCTTCCTCTCGCTCTCTTCTTCATTCTGCGAAAGTGTAATTACCCAGTGGTGTACCAAGAGCTGGGTGTTTGTGGTGTGTCCTGGAAAAACCACATGAATTTCACATGACAACAAGTAAACGCAACATGTGTTAACATGACAACTACATACGCAGAAGATTGTGAAAACAAATGTGACAATGTGGGGATGCAACATTTTAACGTGTGGTAGATACCATGAAACTAACGTGACAATATTTGAAACTAAAACTGCAAATTCGACAATTCACACGCGGAGGGGAACACATGTGAACGACTGACATCACGTGTCTATGCGTCGCCGCACTTGGCAAAAGAGTGCAATCTCCATTGCTATTTTAGATATTAATTAGTCTGACTTTTCTGTCATCATTGATTTTATATATATATATTTATATATATATATACTTATTTCAGTAATTTGAGGGATATCTGTATAGTTGTCTCATGTTGCTGGGGAATATCCTGTTTAATGTTACTCCTGAATCACTATGAAAATGATAATAATTTGAGTGTATTTTGAAGTGTAGGAATACAGGTGAAATCAGTCATTGACGCAGACGTGGTGCCGTAGCAGGAAGACAGAATGCCGTGAACCAATAGGGTTGTGAGTTCAAATCCCAGGTGAGGGTTATAATCCCAGGTGAGGGTTAGGTGAGGGTTATAATCCCAGGTGAGGGTTAGGTGAGGGTTATAATCCCAGGTGAGGGTTATAATCCCAGGTGAGGGTTAGGTGAGGGTTTTAATCTCAGGTGACGGTGAGGTGAGGGTTATAATCCCAGGTGAGGGTTAGGTGAGGGTTTTAATCTCAGGTGACAGTGAGGTGAGGGTTATAATCCCAGGTGAGGGTTAGGTGAGGGTTTTAATCTCAGGTGAGGTGAGGGTTATAATCCCAGGTGAGGGTTATAATCCCAGGTGAGGGTTAGGTGAGGGTTTTAATCTCAGGTGAGGTGAGGGTTATAATCCCAGGTGAGGGTTATAATCCCAGGTGAGGGTTATACAGTGAATAATAATAACTGTATAAATAAAACACAAAGTGGCCGTGAAAGTGTATATATATATATATATATATATATATCAATATCATATATCAACAGTTGAAAGCATTTTGTTGAAATCATTGACTGCGCGGCGTTCAGGGGACATCCTAACATCCGACTAATTTTTTGTTTGCAGAGCATCATCATGTGAAACATATCCACGTAAAACTTTGTGAAATATCGACACACGTGACGTTCCAAAACCACATGGTTTCACATGTGAGAGAAAGATTGAGAGAGAGGGTGAGAGAGAGGGTGAGAGAGAGGGACAGAGAAAAGCGGGACAGAGAAAACGAGAGAAAGAAGAGCGGAGGACAGAAGAACAGAGAACGTGAGAGAGAAGAGCGGGACAGAGGAACAGAGAACGTGAGAGAGAAGAGCGGGACAGAGGAACAGAACGTGAGAGAGAGAAGAGCGGGACAGAGAACGTGAGAGAGAGAAGAGCGGGACAGAGGAACAGAGAACGTGAGAGAGAGAAGAGCGGGACAGAGGAACAGAGAACGTGAGAGAGAGAAGAGCGGAGGACAGAGGAACAGAGAACGTGAGAGAGAGAAGAGCGGAGGACAGAGGAACAGAGAACGTGAGAGAGAGAAGAGCGGGACAGAGGAACAGAGAACGTGAGAGAGAGAAGAGCGGGACAGAGGAACAGAGAACGTGAGAGAGAGAAGAGCGGAGGACAGAGGAACAGAGAACGTGAGAGAGAGAAGAGCGGGACAGAGGAACAGAGAACGTGAGAGAGAGAAGAGCGGGACAGAGGAACAGAGAACGTGAGAGAGAGAAGAGCGGAGGACAGAGGAACAGAGAACGTGAGAGAGAGAAGAGCGGGACAGAGGAACAGAGAACGTGAGAGAGAGAAGAGCGGGACAGAGGAACAGAGAACGTGAGAGAGAGAAGAGCGGGACAGAGGAACAGAGAACGTGAGAGAGAGAAGAGCGGAGGACAGAGGAACAGAGAACGTGAGAGAGAGAAGAGCGGGACAGAGGAACAGAGAATGTGAGAGAGAGAAGAGCGGGACAGAGGAACAGAGAACGTGAGAGAGAGAAGAGCGGGACAGAGGAACAGAGAACGTGAGAGAGAGAAGAGCGGAGGACAGAGGAACAGAGAACGTGAGAGAGAGAAGAGCGGGACAGAGGAACAGAGAACGTGAGAGAGAGAAGAGCGGGACAGAGGAACAGAGAACGTGAGAGAGAGAAGGGCGGGACAGAGGAACAGAGAACGTGAGAGAGAGAAGAGCGGAGGACAGA
This sequence comes from Oncorhynchus mykiss, assembly GCF_057628025.1. Classification (NCBI taxonomy): domain Eukaryota; kingdom Metazoa; phylum Chordata; class Actinopteri; order Salmoniformes; family Salmonidae; genus Oncorhynchus; species Oncorhynchus mykiss. Next base: position 3,171,147 of record NC_143050.1, read on the forward strand.
GGAACAGAGAACGTGAGAGAGAGAAGAGTGGAGGACAGAGGAACAGAGAACGTGAGAGAGAGAAGAGCGGGACAGAGGAACAGAGAACGTGAGAGAGAGAAGAGCGGGACAGAGGAACAGAGAACGTGAGAGAGAGAAGAGCGGAGGACAGAGGAACAGAGAACGTGAGAGAGAGAAGAGCGGGACAGAGGAACAGAGAACGTGAGAGAGAGAAGAGCGGGACAGAGGAACAGAGAACGTGAGAGAGAGAAGAGCGGGACAGAGGAACAGAGAACGTGAGAGAGAGAAGAGCGGAGGACAGAGGAACAGAGAACGTGAGAGAGAGAAGAGTGGAGGACAGAGGAACAGAGAACGTGAGAGAGAGAAGAGCGGGACAGAGGAACAGAGAACGTGAGAGAGAGAAGAGCGGAGGACAGAGGAACAGAGAACGTGAGAGAGAGAAGAGCGGGACAGAGGAACAGAGAACGTGAGAACGTGAGAGAGAGAAGAGCGGAGGACAGAGGAACAGAGGAACAGAGAACGTGAGAGAGAGAAGAGCGGGACAGAGGAACAGAGAACGTGAGAGAGAGAAGAGCGGAGGACAGAGGAACAGAGAACGTGAGAGAGAGAAGAGCGGGACAGAGGAACAGAGAACGTGAGAGAGAGAAGAGCGGAGGACAGAGGAACAGAGAACGTGAGAGAGAGAAGAGCGGGACAGAGGAACAGAGAACGTGAGAGAGAGAAGAGCGGGACAGAGGAACAGAGAACGTGAGAGAGAGAAGAGCGGGACAGAGGAACAGAGAACGTGAGAGAGAGAAGAGCGGAGGACAGAGGAACAGAGAACGTGAGAGAGAGAAGAGTGGAGGACAGAGGAACAGAGAACGTGAGAGAGAGAAGAGCGGGACAGAGGAACAGAGAACGTGAGAGAGAGAAGAGCGGAGGACAGAGGAACAGAGAACGTGAGAGAGAGAAGAGCGGGACAGAGGAACAGAGAACGTGAGAACGTGAGAGAGAGAAGAGCGGAGGACAGAGGAACAGAGGAACAGAGAACGTGAGAGAGAGAAGAGCGGGACAGAGGAACAGAGAACGTGAGAGAGAGAAGAGCGGAGGACAGAGGAACAGAGAACGTGAGAGAGAGAAGAGCGGGACAGAGGAACAGAGAACGTGAGAGAGAGAAGAGCGGAGGACAGAGGAACAGAGAACGTGAGAGAGAGAAGCGCGGGACAGTGGAACAGAGAACGTGAGAGTAATTGAAAGAGAAAGAGGGCATCTTTCTGCTGTCTGGAGCTTTGTCAACTGTGGAGGACACTTTAAATGAGCCTGGCGCACACGCACACACACACACACGCACAAACAGAGTGAAGGATGAAAGACCTCAAAGAGAAATCAATACATTAGAGCCACAAAGCCTAATAAACCACGCGCGCACACACACACACACACACACACACACACACACACACACACACACACACACACACACACACACACACACACACACACACACACACACACACACACACACACACACACACACACACCCCCCCCCCCCCCCCCCCCCCCGAGTGTATCCACCCATAATTGGTCCTAGACAAACAGCCAAAAGGAAAACAATAACAAAGGCTTCAAACACAGAAAGGAAACGCCAATTAATTGATTCAAAAACAGCTCCAGATGAGTGAATAAATAAATATTAAGCTAAATAGATATATATATATATATAATATACACACAGAGATAAAACATCAGAATACATGAAGCGTTTGAAACCCAGCAACTGGGGGATTGTTGTGTGGAAACGAATGGTTCAGAAGATGTGTGTGTGTGTGTGTCTGTCTGGGGGATTGTTGTGTGGTAACGAATGGTTCAGATGTGTGTGTGTGTGTGTGTCTGTCTGTCTGTCTGTCTGTCTGTCTGTCTGTCTGTCTGTCTGTCTGTCTGTCTGGGGGATTGTTGTGTGGTAACGAATGGTTGAGAAGATGTGTGTGTGTGTGTGTCTGTCTGGGGGATTGTTGTGTGGTAACGAATGGTTCAGATGTGTGTGTGTCTGTCTGTCTGTCTGTCTGTCTGTCTGTCTGTCTGGGGGATTGTTGTGTGGAAACGAATGGTTCAGAAGATGTGTGTGTGTGTGTGTGTGTGTGTGTGTGTGTGTCTGTCTGGGGGTTTGTTGTGTGGAAATGAATGGTTCAGGTGTGTGTGTGTCTGTCTGTCTGTCTGTCTGTCTGTCTGTCTGTCTGTCTGTCTGTCTGTCTGTCTGTCTGTGGGATTGTTGTGTGGTAACGAATGGTTGAGAAGATGTGTGTGTGTAAGTGTGCGTCTTGGGGATTGTTGTACATCTAAATGGTCCAGCCACATCGTTTGGAACAAACAGGGATTTACATACTTTACCCTAAAAAAAAGTCAAGATGGTAGATTTTTTTTTTACACATATTATAAATGGGGGCGAAAATAGTCTCTGTCCAATAGAGACACTTTCATTTTAACCTTTTTCACACCTTTAGTCAAATTTGATGTTTCAAAAGTTTTCAAATGTTTTTCCACCGATGGTTTTGATCGACTTGTTATGAACAATTATTAATGCAAAAGTGTTGTGTTTCTGTGACGCTCGAGGCTGAGAAAATAGCGATTTAGCTAATATGACGTACCAGTACAACCTACAATGACCTCCGGTATGGGACTATAATTGATATGGGCTCCGGTATGGGACTATAATTGATATGGGCTCCGGTATGGGACTATAATTGATATGGTCTCCGGTATGGGACTATAATTGATATGGGCTCCGGTATGGGACTATAATTGATATGGGCTCCGGTATGGGACTATAATTGATATGGGCTCCGGTATGGGACTATAATTGATATGGGCTCCGGTATGGGACTATAATTGATATGGGCTCCGGTATGGGACTATAATTGATATGGGCTCCGGTATGGGACTATAATTGATATGGTCTCCGGTATGGGACTATAATTGATATGGGCTCCGGTATGGGACTATAATTGATATGGGCTCCGGTATGGGACTATAATTGATATGGGCTCCGGTATGGGACTATAATTGATACGGGCTCCGGTATGGGACTATAATTGTGTCTGAGTGTACGTAACTTTGTGTCTGAGTGTAGGTAACTTTGTGTCTGAGTGTACTTGTCTGAGTGTACGTAACTTTGTGTCTGAGTGTGTAGGTAACTATGTGTCTGAGTGTAGGTAACTATGTGTCTGAGTGTAGGTAACTATGTGTCTGAGTGTAGGTAACTATGTGTCTGAGTGTAGGTAACTATGTGTCTGAGTGTAGGTAACTATGTGTCTGAGTGTGGGTAACTATGTGTCTGAGTGTAGGTAACTATGTGTCTGAGTGTAGGTAACTATGTGTCTGAGTGTAGGTAACTATGTGTCTGAGTGTGTAGGTAACTTTGTGTCTGAGTGTAGGTAACTATGTGTCTGAGTGTAGGTAACTATGTGTCTGAGTGTAGGTAACTATGTGTCTGAGTGTAGGTAACTATGTGTCTGAGTGTAGGTAACTATGTGTCTGAGTGTGTAGGTAACTTTGTGTCTGAGTGTAGGTAACTTTGTGTCTGAGTGTAGGTAACTTTGTGTCTGAGTGTAGGTAACTTTGTGTCTGAGTGTACTTGTCTGAGTGTACGTAACTTTGTGTCTGAGTGTACTTGTCTGAGTGTATGTAACTATGTGTCCGAGTGTATGTAACTATGTGTCCGAGTGTACGTAGCTTTGTGTCTGAGTGTACGTAGCTTTGTGTCTGAGTGTAGGTAACTTTGTGTCTGAGTGTACTTGTCTGAGTGTATGTAACTATGTGTCCGAGTGTATGTAACTATGTGTCCGAGTGTACGTAACTTTGTGTCCGAGTGTACGTAACTTTGTGTCTGAGTGTATGTAACTATGTGTCTGAGTGTAGGTAACTATGTGTCCGAGTGTATGTAACTATGTGTCTGAGTGTATGTAACTATGTGTCCGAGTGTATGTAACTATGTGTCCGAGTGTACGTAACTTTGTGTCTGAGTGTACGTAGCTTTGTGTCTGAGTGTACGTAGCTTTGTGTCTGAGTGTACGTAGCTTTGTGTCTGAGTGTACGTAACTTTGTGTCTGAGTGTACATAACTATGTGTCTGAGTGTGTAGGTAACTATGTGTCTGAGTGTGTAGGTAACTATTTGTCTGAGTGTAGGTAACTATGTGTCTGAGTGTAGGTAACTATGTGTCTGAGTGTAGGTAACTATGTGTCTGAGTGTAGGTAACTATGTGTCTGAGTGTAGGTAACTATGTGTCTGAGTGTAGGTAACTATGTGTCTGAGTGTAGGTAACTATGTGTCTGAGTGTAGGTAACTATGTGTCTGAGTGTGTAGGTAACTATGTGTCTGAGTGTAGGTAACTATGTGTCTGAGTGTAGGTAACTTTGTGTCTGAGTGTGTAGGTAACTATTTGTCTGAGTGTGTATGTAACTATGTGTCTGAGTGTGTAGGTAACTATGTGTCTGAGTGTGTAGGTAACTATGTGTCTGAGTGTAGGTAACTATGTGTCTGAGTGTGTAGGCGACGTGTGTTTCCGTACCTCTGGTAGTTGAAGAGGCGTGAGCCCCACTGTGGATGGTGTCCCCGAGGCCCAGAGTGAAAGAAGCAGGAGTCTGTCCCGTCAAACTTATTCAGCCCGTCAGCCGTGTTACTGGAGGCGTGGCTATGTACCACATCCAATAGGACGGTGATCCCCAAAGAGTGGGCGGTGTCCACCAACCTCTTCAGGTCCTCAGGGGTGCCGAACCGACTGGAGAGAGGCGTGGGGGCGGTGGAGAGAAGGGGGAGAGGAAGAGGGAGGCGCGGACGGACGGGCGGGTAGGGGGGGTACAGGGGTAAACATTAGTAAAGAACATTGTTTTGTTGAAAGCATCTTCAGATCATGGAGAGAGAAAGAGAGTTACGTTTTTATGAGTCGTGAGACAGAAAACGTACATTTCAAATTCTGCAGGTCTACAGCGTAAAGAATTCAGATGCACAGCCCTGCTTTGACCAATCAAATCTCCTCCCGTAGCACAGGGGACTCGCGCTGCCCGCACAGGGGACTCGCGCTGCCCGCACAGGGGACTCGAGCTGCCCACACAGGGGACTCGCGCTGCCCGCACAGGGGACTCGCGCTGCCCACACAGGGGACTCGCGCTGCCCGCACAGGGGACTCGCGCTGCCCGCACAGGGGACTCGAGCTGCCCACACAGGGGACTCGCGCTGCCCGCACAGGGGACTCGCGCTGCCCGCACAGGGGACTCGAGCTGCCCACACAGGGGACTCGCGCTGCCCGCACAGGGGACTCGCGCTGCCCGCACAGGGGACTCGAGCTGCCCACACAGGGGACTCGAGCTGCCCGCACAGGGGACTCGCGCTGTGTGTGTGTGGCTCTAAGGCTGTGTGTGTGTGTGTGTTACCTAGAGGCTGTGTGTGTGTGTGTGTGTGTCTGTGTGCGTGTTACCTGGAGGCTGTGTGTGTGTGTTACCTGGAGATTGTGTGTGTGTGTGTGTGTGTTACCTGGAGATTGTGTGTGTGTGTGTGTTACCTGGAAGCTGTGTGTGTGTGTGTGTTACCTGGAGATTGTGTGTGTGTGTTACCTGGAGATTGTGTGCGTGTGTGTTACCTGGAGATTGTGTGTGTGTGTGTGTGTGTGTGTGTTACCTGGAGGTTGTGTGTGTGTTACCTGGAGGTTGTGTGTGTGTTACCTGGAGATTGTGTGTGTGTGTGTGTGTGTTACCTGGAGGCTGTGTGTGTGTGTGTGTTACCTGGAGGTTGTGTGTGTGTTACCTGAAGATTGTGTGTGTGTGTGTGTGTGTGTGTGTGTTACCTGGAGGCTGTGTGTGTGTGTGTGTGTGTTACCTGGAATCTGTGTGTGTGTGTGTGTGTTACCTGGAGGTTGTGTGTGTGTTACCTGGAGGCTGTGTGTGTGTGTGTGTGTTACCTGGAGGCTGTGTGTGTGTGTGTGTGTGTGTTACCTGGAGATTGTGTGTGTGTGTGTGTTACCTGAAGGTTGTGTGTGTGTGTTACCTGGAGGCTGTGTGTGTGTGTTACCTGGAGGCTGTGTGTGTGTGTGTGTGTTACCTGGAGGCTGTGTGTGTGTGTGTGTGTGTGTGTGTGTTACCTGGAAGCTGTGTGTGTGTGTGTGTGTGTTACCTGGAGATTGTGTGTTTGTGTGTTACCTGGAGATTGTGTGTGTGTGTGTTACCTGGAGGCTGTGTGTGTGTGTGTGTGTGTTACCTGGAGGCTGTGTGTGTGTGTGTGTTACCTGGAGGTTGTGTGTGTGTTACCTGAAGATTGTGTGTGTGTGTGTGTTACCTGGAGGCTGTGTGTGTGTGTGTGTGTGTGTTACCTGGAGGCTGTGTGTTACCTGGAGGCTGTGTGTGTGTGTGTTACCTGGAGGCTGTGTGTGTGTGTGTGTGTGTGTTACCTGGAATCTGTGTGTGTGTTACCTGGAGGTTGTGTGTGTGTTACCTGGAGATTGTGTGTGTGTGTGTGTGTTAGCTGGAGGTTGTGTGTGTGTGTGTTAGCTGGAGATTGTGTGTGTGTGTGTGTTACCTGGAGATTGTGTGTGTGTGTGTGTGTTACCTGGAGATTGTGTGTGTGTGTGTGTGTTACCTGGAGATTGTGTGTGTGTGTGTTACCTGGAGATTGTGTGTGTGTTACCGGGAGGTTGTGTGTGTGTTACCTGGAGGCTGTGTGTGTGTGTGTGTGTGTGTTACCTGGAGGCTGTGTGTGTGTGTGTGTGTGTGTGTGTTACCTGGAAGCTGTGTGTGTGTGTGTTACCTGGAGATTGTGTGTGTGTGTGTTACCTGGAGGCTGTGTGTGTGTGTGTGTGTTACCTGGAGGCTGTGTGTGTGTGTGTGTGTGTGTTACCTGGAGGCTGTGTGTGTTACCTGGAGGCTGTGTGTGTGTGTGTGTTACCTGGAGGTTGTGTGTGTGTTACCTGAAGATTGTGTGTGTGTGTGTGTGTGTTACCTGGAGGCTGTGTGTGTGTGTGTGTGTTACCTGGAGGCTGTGTGTTACCTGGAGGGTGTGTGTGTGTGTGTTACCTGGAGGCTGTGTGTGTGTGTGTGTGTGTGTTACCTGGAATCTGTGTGTGTGTTACCTGGAGGTTGTGTGTGTTACCTGGAGATTGTGTGTGTGTGTGTGTTAGCTGGAGTTTGTGTGTGTGTGTGTTAGCTGGAGATTGTGTGTGTGTGTGTTACCTGGAGATTGTGTGTGTGTGTGTTACCTGGAGATTGTGTGTGTGTGTGTTACCTGGAGATTGTGTGTGTGTTACCTGGAGGTTGTGTGTGTGTTACCTGGAGGCTGTGTGTGTGTGTGTGTGTGTTACCTGGAGGCTGTGTGTGTGTGTGTGGGTGTGTTACCTGGAAGCTGTGTGTGTGTGTGTTACCTGGAAGCTGTGTGTGTGTGTGTTACCTGGAGATTGTGTGTGTGTGTGTTACCTGGAGATTGTGTGTGTGTGTGTGTGTGTTACCTGGAGATTGTGTGTGTGTGTTACCTGGAGATTGTGTGTGTGTGTGTGTGTTACCTGGAGATTGTGTGTGTGTGTTACCTGGAGATTGTGTGTGTGTTACCTGGAGGTTGTGTGTGTGTTACCTGGAGGTTGTGTGTGTGTTACCTGGAGGTTGTGTGTGTGTGTGTGTGTTTCCTGGAGGTTGTGTGTGTGTTACCTGGAGGTTGTGTGGGTGTGTGTGTGTGTTACCTGGAGGTTGTGTGTGTGTTACCTGGAGGTTGTGTGTGTGTTACCTGGAGGTTGTGTGTGTGTGTGTGTTACCTTGAGGTTGTGTGTGTGTGTTACCTCGAGGTTGTGTGTGTGTGTGTGTGTGTTACCTGGAGGTTGTGTGTGTGTTACCTGGAGGTTGTGTGTGTGTGTGTGTGTGTGTTTCCTGGAGGTTGTGTGTGTGTTACCTGGAGGTTGTGTGGGTGTGTGTGTGTGTTACCTGGAGGTTGTGTGTGTGTTACCTGGAGGTTGTGTGTGTGTTACCTGGAGGTTGTGTGTGTGTGTGTGTGTGTGTTACCTTGAGGTTGTGTGTGTGTGTTACCTCGAGGTTGTGTGTGTGTGTGTGTGTGTGTGTGTTACCTGGAGGTTGTGTGTGTGTTACCTGGAGGTTGTGTGTGTGTGTGTTACCTGGAGGCAGCGAAGAAGTTGGTGACCTGGTATCCAAAGCTGCCGTAGTACGCATGCTCCATGATGGCCATCAACTGGACACAGTTATAACCTGACAGAGACATAACCAGTTATAACCTGACATAGACATTACAACCAGTTATAACCTGACATAGACATTACAACCAGTTATAACCTGACAAAGACATAACTAGTTATAACCTGACATAAAGACATAACTAGTTATAACCTGACAGACATTATAACCAGTTGAAACCTGACAAAGACGTTATAACCGGTTATAACCTGACAGAGACGTTATAACCAGTTATAACCTGACAGAGACGTTATAACCTGACAAAGACGTTATAACCCGACAAAGACGTTATAACCAGTTATAACCTGACAAAGACGTTATAACCTGACAAAGACGTTATAACCGGTTATAACCTGACAAAGACATTATAACCAGTTATAACCTGACATAGACATTACAACCAGTTATAACCTGACAAAGACATAACTAGTTATAACCTGACATAAAGACATAACTAGTTATAACCTGACAGACATTATAACCAGTTATAACCTGACAGAGACGTTATAACCAGTTATAACCGGTCATAATTCAGATGTAAATTGAATGGAGAAGGTGTATTGTGGAGTGTTTCTAGATGAAATACCTCCCTACTCTACGCTGTAAGGAGTTGAACAGCACAGCAGCTGTGGGATTTAGACAGGGCTGAGATAAGAGGCTAAACAGAGATGGGGTTTCCAAGTGTTGCAGCATGGCCATCCTTATCCCCTGCAGCGCTCACGCAGATAGGAGAGAGAGAGGGGAGGCTGAAGAAGAAAGGAAGAGAGAGCGAGAAAGCATCCCTTTCTGACATTTATTCGTCCAAGGGTGGACTCCCTACCAAGTTCCTGGGGGCTTAGCTGTGCTCCAACGCCGTGTGTGTGAGCACGCTCTGTATGGGGTCGTCTAAGACCCTGCTGTGAGCTCCTCTAACAGGTCAACACTACCAGAGCTTAGCTCACATCAGACAGAGAGACAGACAGAGATAGAGACAGACAGAGACGGAGATAGAGACAGAGAGACAGACAGAGAGACAGACAGAGAGACAGACAGAGAGACAGACAGAGAGACAGACAGAGAGACAGACAGACAGACAGAGTGTGAGTTTTTTATACTCAAGTATTAACATAAAATGGCACACTGCCTTTTCAGAAATTAAACAACAAAACATGTCATTCTTAAATAAAAATAAAATGTTAAAAAAAGTATTATTTCATCAACAAGAAATAATTTCCCTCCACAAAACATACCGCTCCTTCATAAACCGAATTCTCCTCAAACAACGGCTTTAACAGCAGAGAAAAACTCAAAATCCGCTTTCATGGTCCCTTTTACTAATCCTTAAAAAAAAAACACATCTTACATCATTACCATATTCCCTGTCTATCTTATTTTTCCTACTCAGAAAAATGGACATCTTAGCTTATCCCCAAAAATACAATTTAACAGTTGCCATTTTCCTTTCTGTTGCTTGAAACACCAAAATAAAAACAGTGTTATTGAAAATCTCCCCTACAGCTGTAAAACAAGACTCTAGTATTTCAAAAATAGTTTTTATCCCTAAAACAGTGACAAATAGTTTCTCTGATATTACAAAAAAGACACCTATCTCAAACATCAAACAACGCCACTTCATATGTTTTCATACCTTACATTACTCATCTCATATGTATATACTGTACTCTATACCATCTACTGCATCTTGCCTATGCCGTTCTGTACCATCGCTCATCCATATATCTACATGTACATATTCTTATTCATTCCTTTACACTTGTGTGTGTGTATAAGGTAGTTGTTGTGAAAATGTTAGATTACTTGTTAGATATTACTGCACTGTCGGAACTAGAAGCACAAGCATTTCGCTACACTCGCATTAATGTGTATGTGACCAATAACATCTGCTAGCCATGTGACCAATAACATCTGCTAGCCATGTGTATGTGACCAATAACATCTGCTAACCATGTGTATGTGACCAATAACATCTGCTAACCATGTGACCAATAACATCTGCTAACCATGTGACCAATAACATATGCTAACTATGTGTATGTGACCAATAACATCTGCTAACCATGTGTATGTGACCCATAACATCTGCTAGCCATGTGACCAATAACATCTGCTAACCATGTGACCAATAACATCTGCTAGCCATGTGACCAATAACATCTGCTAGCCATGTGACCAATAACATCTGCTAGCCATGTGACCAATAACATCTGCTAGCCATGTGACCCATAACATCTGCTAGCCATGTGACCAATAACATCTGCTAGCCATGTGACCAATAACATCTGCTAGCCATGTGACCAATAACATCTGCTAGCCATGTGACCAATAACATCTGCTAACCATGTGACCAATAACATCTGATAACCATGTGACCAATAACATCTGATAACCATGTGACCAATAACATCTGCTAACCATGTGTATGTGACCAATAACATCTGCTAACCATGTGTATGTGACCAATAACATCTGCTAACCCTGTGTATGTGACCAATAATATCTGCTAACCATGTGACCATTAACATCTGCTAACCATGTGTATGTGACCAATAACATCTGATAACCATGTGACCAATAACATCTACTAACCATGTGACCAATAACATCTGATAACCATGTGACCAATAACATCTGATAACCATGTGACCAATAACATCTGCTAACCATGTGTATGTGACCAATAACATCTGCTAACCATGTGTATGTGACCAATAACATCTGCTAACCCTGTGTATGTGACCAATAATATCTGCTAACCATGTGACCATTAACATCTGCTAACCATGTGTATGTGACCAATAACATCTGATAACCATGTGACCAATAACATCTGCTAACCATGTGTATGTGACCAATAACATCTGCTAACCCAGCCATGTCCATTAACTTCCTTAGGGTGATGATTTTGCCCTTCAGTAGCATGTTGGAGAAATGTGGAACAGCTTCAGTTGTCACATCCAGTCTTGCCCCAATACACCAGAGGTTCCTCCAGCAGCCAATGCACTGACTCAGCCTTAGGGTTTGGAGTATAATGAAGGTGTCCAGACGACACTAAGGCGGCCTCTGTAAAACAGAGGTTCTCCATCCCTAGAAATCCTGCTGTAATACCAGACCTGCCACCCCTCTCCACACCTCATTTTCTGGTCCATAAAGGAACCTTTGAATAAAGTGAAACCGGAAAGCAGCAGCCCTACTATCAAGATGTACAAGACCTTGTCCCCCCTCCTCTTTTGACAAATACAAAACACTTTGTGGAACCCAGTGATATTTATCCCCAAATAAATCTACAATAATTGCCTGTATCTCTGCCAGAAGGCCAGATGGTGGATCTTAACATGACAACCGATGCCACAGTGCAGAGGCAACCACATTATTAACAATAATAGGGCGCCCCCTATAGGACATGCAATGTACTTCCACCATTACAACCCCATTACAATTACAATAATTTCCCCCCATTGTCCTCTCATCCCCTAGGTACACTCCCAAGATACTTCAAACCTCCCTTACACCATTCTAACCCCCCTTGGAAAAGCCATGATCCCCTTCAAGCCATTTCCCAATCTGTAAAGCACCATTTTTTACCTTTGAGAGGATATTCCCTTAAACCGATCAATCACGACACTCAAAATATCCACCTCTGCTTGATTTTCACTAACTACATCATCAGCATATGCTGAGAGACGAATAGGAGGAGTATCCTCTGAAAAGTACACCCCGTCAATGCGACATCTAATGCTATTTAGTAGTGGCTCTATAACGATGGCATATAACATTCCTGACAACGAACACCCCTGTCTAGTTCCTCTACACACTTTAAAAGGAGCACTCAAGCCACCGTTAACTTTCAACGTCACCATATATCACCCAGATCATGGCAATAAACCCAGAGCTGAAACCAAAAGCCTCCCAGGTGGCCCCATAAGTATTGATGTTCACCCCTCGGTCAAATGACTTTTCCCGATCAATTGAAATTAGACCAGCATTCAACCCAATAGCCATTAAGACATCCAAAAAAAATCCAGAATCAGGTCGGGAACACAGTAGGACTGGTCCGTATGATGTGAAATGTTATCCCCTATCTGCCTGCCAGGAACACAGTTGGACTGGTCCGTATGATGTGAAATGTTATCCCCTATCTGCCTGCTGGGAACACAGTAGGACTGGTCCGTATGATGTGAAATGTTATCCCCTATCTGCCTTCCAGGAACACAGTACGACTGGTCTGTATGATGTGAAATGTTATCCCCTATATGCCTGCTGGGAACACAGTAGGACTGGTCTGTATGATGTAAAATGTTATCCCCTATATGCCTGCTGGGAACACAGTAGGACTGGTCTGTATGATGTAAAATGTTATCCCCTATATGCCTGCTGGGAACACAGTAGGACTGGTCTGTATGATGTAAAATGTTATCCCCTATCTGCCTGCCGGGAACACAGTAGGACTGGTCTGTATGATGTGAAATGTTATCCCCTATCTGCCTTCCAGGAACACAGTAGGACTGGTCTGTATGATGTGAAATGTTATCCCCTATATGCGTGCTGGGAACACAGTAGGACTGGTCTGTATGATGTGAAATGTTATCCCCTATATGCCTGCTGGGAACACAGTAGGACTGGTCTGTATGATGTAAAATGTTATCCCCTATATGCCTGCTGGGAACACAGTAGGACTGGTCTGTATGATGTAAAATGTTATCCCCTATCTGCCTGCCGGGAACACAGTAGGACTGGTCTGTATGATGTGAAATGTTATCCCCTATCTGCCTGCTGGGAACACAGTAGGACTGGTCCGTAAGATTTGCCCCATCACATCCCTCAGCCTATTGGACAACGCCTTGGACGGAAGCTTAGCAGTAGTAACCCTCTGGTCAAACTATCGTTAACTACTGCTAGCCAATCCTCTCCCAACATCACTCAAAATGACTTTTAAAAAAGTCAACAGAAAGCCCATCAATGCCCGGCGCCCTTCCATTCTCCATGCCTTTTAATGCAGTGTGTAGCTCCTGCAAAGACAACAGTTGATCTAGTTCAACTTGAGCTCCTGCAGCCACCTGTGGGAGCCCATCAAGGAACTGCTGTGTCACTGTTCTATCCTCTTTATACTCACACTGGTAGAACTCAGTATAGAACTCTACTGTCCTCTTTCTAATTCCACTGGTAGAACTCAGTATAGAACTCTACTGTCCTCTGTCTAATTCCACTGGTAGAACTCAGTATAGAACTCTACTGTCCTCTGTCTAATTCCACTTGTAGAGCTCAGTATAGAACTCTACTGTCCTCTGTCTAATTCCACTTGTAGAGCTCAGTATAGAACTCTACTGTCCTCTTTCTAATTCCACTGGTAGAACTCAGTATAGAACTCTACTGTCCTCTTTCTAATTCCACTGGTAGAACTCAGTATAGAACTCTACTGTCCTCTTTCTAATTCCACTGGTAGAACTCAGTATAGAACTCTACTGTCCTCTTTCTAATTCCACTGGTAGAACTCAGTATAGAACTCTACTGTCCTCTTTCTAATTCCACTGGTAGAACTCAGTATAGAACTCTACTGTCCTCTTTCTAATTCCACTTGTAGAGCTCAGTATAGAACTCTACTGTCCTCTTTCTAATTCCACTGGTAGAACTCAGTATAGAACTCTACTATCCTCTGTCTAATTCCACTTGTAGAGCTCAGTATAGAACTCTACTGTCCTCTGTCTAATTCCACTTGTAGAGCTCAGTATAGAACTCTACTGTCCTCTGTCTAATTCCACTGGTAGAACTCAGTATAGAACTCTACTGTCCTCTTTCTAATTCCACTTGTAGAGCTCAGTATAGAACTCTACTGTCCTCTTTCTAATTCCACTTGTAGAGCTCAGTATAGGACTCTACTGTCCTCTGTCTAATTCCACTGGTAGAACTCAGCATAGAACTCTACTGTCCTCTGTCTAATTCCACTGGTAGAACTCAGTATAGAACTCTACTGTCCTCTTTCTAATTCCACTGGTAGAACTCAGTATAGAACTCTACTGTCCTCTTTCTAATTCCACTTGGGCTCCTGTCCAACAGCTGATTTGAGGCAATGAATAATTCTTTGTCGATTCTTTTTCACTAAACCAAAGAAAAATGTGGATGAGGCATCCGTTTCAGAGATTCCCTGAAACCTACTTCTCACCCTGTGCTCTGATACCCAGCAGGTCGTCCAATGCCCCCTGTGCTCTGATACCCAGCAGGTCGGCCAATGAGATGCTGTTTTTCCTCTTGAACGCCTGAATATGGCCTAGATGTCCTGTGGTCTCAACTATCGTCAGGAGTTCCACTATTTCAGACTCTAGGGCATTAAATGATCTGGTGATATCTCTGGTGATATTCATTGCGTATTGAATACAGAATTGTTGAATCTGGATATTCCCAATATCCCACCGCTGTTGAAGAGATACAATACCGTCCTCTTCAGACCTCCAACTCTCCCAGAAAAAAACTAAAACATTTCCTGAACTGATCATCAATCAATAACATTTATATTAAAAATGCCAGTATGCACTTTTGGGTTTTACAGTGTTAATGTCCACCACCTCTGTTACTAAACAATGATCAGAACACTGGGGTTTTACAGTGTTAATGTCCAACCCTCTGTTACTAAACAATGATCAGAACACTGGGGTTTCACAGTGTTAATGTAACAATGATCAGAACACTGGGGTTTCACAGTGTTAATGTAACAATGATCAGAACACTGGAGGTTTCACAGTGTTAATGTAACAATGATCAGAACACTGGGGTTTCACAGTGTTAATGTAACAATGATCAGAACACTGGGGTTTCACAGTGTTAATGTAACAATGATCAGAACACTGGGGTTTCACAGTGTTAATGTAACAATGATCAGAACACTGGGGTTTCACAGTGTTAATGTACACCACCTCTGTTACTAAACAATGATCAGAACACTGGGGTTTCTCAGTGTTAATGTAACAATGATCAGAACACTGGGGTTTCTCAGTGTTAATGTAACAATGATCAGAACACTGGGGTTTTACAGTGTTAATGTAACAATGATCAGAACACTGGGGTTTTACAGTGTTAATGTAACAATGATCAGAACACTGGGGTTTCACAGTGTTAATGTAACAATGATCAGAACACTGGGGTTTTACAGTGTTAATGTAACAATGATCAGAACACTGGGGTTTTACAGTGTTAATGTAACAATGATCAGAACACTGGGGTTTCACAGTGTTAATGTCCACCACCTCTGTTACTAAACAATGATCAGAACACTGGGGTTTTACAGTGTTAATGTCCACCACCTCTGTTACTAAACAATGATCAGAACACTGGGGTTTTACAGTGTTAATGTAACAATGATCAGAACACTGGGGTTTCACAGTGTTAATGTCCACCACCTCTGTTACTAAACAATGATCAGAACACTGGGGTTTCACAGTGTTAATGTACACCACCTCTGTTACTAAACAATGATCAGAACACTGGGGTTTCACAGTGTTAATGTCCAACCCTCTGTTACTAAACAATGATCAGAACACTGGGGTTTCTCAGTGTTAATGTAACAATGATCAGAACACTGGGGTTTCTCAGTGTTAATGTAACAATGATCAGAACACTGGGGTTTCTCAGTGTTAATGTCCACCACCTCTGTTACTAAACAATGATCAGAACACTGGGGTTTCACAGTGTTAATGTAACAATGATCAGAACAGTGGGGTTTTACAGTGTTAATGTACACCACCTCTGTTACTAAACAATGATCAGAACACTGGGGTTTTACAGTGTTAATGTAACAATGATCAGAACACTGGGGTTTCACAGTGTTAATGTAACAATGATCAGAACACTGGGGTTTCTCAGTGTTAATGTCCAACCCTCTGTTACTAATCAATGATCAGAACACTGGGGTTTCTCAGTGTTAATGTCCACCACCTCTGTTACTAAACAATGATCAGAACACTGGGGTTTCACAGTGTTAATGTCCACCACCTCTGTTACTAAACAATGATCAGAACACTGGGGTTTCACAGTGTTAATGTAACAATGATCAGAACACTGGGGTTTCTCAGTGTTAATGTAACAATGATCAGAACACTGGGGCTTCACAGTGTTAATGTACACTACCTCTGTTAGTAAACAATGATCAGAACACTGGGGTTTCTCAGTGTTAATGTACACTACCTCTGTTACTAAACAATGATCAGAACACTGGGGTTTCTCAGTGTTAATGTAACAATGATCAGAACACTGGGGTTTCTCAGTGTTAATGTAACAATGATCAGAACACTGGGGTTTCACAGTGTTAATGTAACAATGATCAGAACACTGGGGTTTCACAGTGTTAATGTACACCACCTCTGTTACTAAACAATGATCAGAACACTGGGGTTTCACAGTGTTAATGTAACAATGATCAGAACACTGGGGCTTCACAGTGTTAATGTACACCACCTCTGTTACTAAACAATGATCAGAACACTGGGGTTTTACAGTGTTAATGTCCAACCCTCTGTTACTAAACAATGATCAGAACACTGGGGTTTCTCAGTGTTAATGTAACAATGATCAGAACACTGGGGTTTCACAGTGTTAATGTAACAATGATCAGAACACTGGGGTTTCACAGTGTTAATGTAACAATGATCAGAACACTGGGGTTTCACAGTGTTAATGTAACAATGATCAGAACACTGGGGTTTCACAGTGTTAATGTAACAATGATCAGAACACTGGGGTTTCACAGTGTTAATGTACACCACCTCTGTTACTAAACAATGATCAGAACACTGGGGTTTCACAGTGTTAATGTCCACCACCTCTGTTACTAAACAATGATCAGAACACTGGGGTTTCACAGTGTTAATGTAACAATGATCAGAACACTGGGGTTTCACAGTGTTAATGTAACAATGATCAGAACACTGGGGTTTCACAGTGTTAATGTACACCACCTCTGTTACTAAACAATGATCAGGACACTGGGGTTTCACAGTGTTAATGTACACCACCTCTGTTACTAAACAATGATCAGAACACTGGGGTTTCACAGTGTTAATGTAACAATGATCAGAACACTGGGGTTTCACAGTGTTAATGTCCAACCCTCTGTTACTAAACAATGATCAGAACACTGACTGCCTTCAGCTCATCTGCAATGTAGAGACTGGTGTGTCTGTTGAGGTGGAGATGATGTACTTAATTGTTCCTTGCCCAGGAACATTCAACCACCTATCAGAGATGATTGCAATAGTCTGCTTTCTCTATGATTGGCTTGACCTTCACTTGAAGGTTAGTAGATAAAGCATGTCTGGTTGGAGGGGTGTATGCTGGGCGAAGAACATTCAGAAATCTCTTCCAATACACATTGTCTGTGAACATCAGAGGTGATCAGTTGCATACACAGCTTGAGCAAGACATTCATCAGCATCTCTCTGACTACGTTCCTCCATTGAGTCAAAACAACTTCTGATTCCAGGAGGACCATGAGTTGTTGCTATCGATGAGGTGTCTGATTCATCCTTTTCACCTCGAATAGAAGTAGAGGGACTTTTGTCAGAGGTTGCTTGTTGTGAGAGCTGAGGGAACTTTATGCACTTGGCCAGATGATTCTGCATCTTTGTTGCATTCTTCACATATGATTTGGCACAGTATTTGGAAATGTACACAGCTTTTCCTTCTACATTATCTGCAATGAAACGTCTCCACACATCAGATAGTGCCCGTGGCATTTTCCTTTAAAGATTTGAAAACAACAAATACAATTCCATGTACAGATAAATAGTTAAGCAGTTAGATTAAACAACTCCTTTGTAAGATAAATGTTTTTAAATAAAACATGTATGGAAACAGGTGAATCAACACTCAGCAGGCTCAACCATACTAAAACACAACATGGTAATAAAAACAAACGAGCAGAAATTGTTTAGAAAAGTTAGAAATTATTTAAACACACTTTGGTGTAGGCTACTATTTACTAGTTAACAAAAAAACACGTATGTCATAAAATATATTTCCCCCACCCAGTACTGTAATCAAAACTTACCAGAAAGCATGTAGTCCTTGGCTCAGACAGTGTAATAGCATCTCATTAGTGTGCAAGATCTTGAGAATGTGATTGGATGGAAGAATGCACAGACCCCACAGGGCTCTAATGAAAGAGACGGAAACAGACCCCACAGGGCTCTATTGAGAGAGACGGAAACAGACCCCACAGGTCTCTAATGAGAGAGACCGACACAGACCCCACAGGTCTCTAATGAGAGAGACCGACAGACCGCACAGGGCTCTAATGAGAGAGACCGACACAGACCGCACAGGGCTCTAATGAGAGAGACCGACACCCACCCCACGGGGCTCTAATGAGAGAGACCGACACCCACCCCACAGGGCTCTAATGAGAGAGACCGACACCCACCCCACAGGGCTCTAATGAGAGAGACCGACACAGACCCCACAGGGCTCTAATGGGAGAGACCGACACAGACCCACAGGGCTCTAATGAGAGACACACACCCACCCCACAGGACCGACAGACCCCACAGGACTCTAATGAGAGAGACCGACACCCACCCCACAGGGCTCTAATGAGAGAGACCGACAGACCCCACAGGGCTCTAATGAGAGACCGACACAGACCCCACAGGGCTCTAATGAGAGAGACGGACAC
>NC_143050.1:3192500-3200000 GCF_057628025.1 Oncorhynchus mykiss
AGAGCAGAGGACAGCAGGAGAGAAGAGGAGGAGAGCAGAGGAGAGAGCAGAGGAGGAGAGAGCAGAGGAGGGGAGAAGAGGAGAGAGGAGGAGGAGAGCAGAGGAGGAGAGCAGAGGACAGCAGGAGAGAAGAGGAGGAGAGGAGGACAGCAGGAGAGAAGAGGAGGAGAGGAGAGGAGAGGAGAAGAGCAGAGGAGGAGAGGAGGAGAGGAGAGCAGAGGAGAGGAGAGCAGAGGAGGAGAGGAGAGCAGAGGAGGAGAGGAGAGCAGAGGAGGAGAGGAGAGCAGAGGAGGAGAGCAGAGGAGGAGAGCAGAGGAGGAGAGCAGAGGAGGAGAGCAGAGGAGGAGAGCAGAGGAGGAGAGCAGAGGAGGGAGAGCAGAGGAGGGAGAGCAGGAGGGAGAGCAGAGGAGGGAGAGCAGAGGAGGGAGAGCAGAGGAGGAGAGCAGAGGAGGAGGACAGGAGGAGAGGACAGGAGGAGGACAGGAGGAGAGGACAGGAGGACAGGAGAGGAGGACAGGAGAGGACAGGACAGGAGGAGAGGACAGGAGGACAGGAGGAGAGGACAGGAGGACAGGAGGAGAGGACAGGAGGACAGGAGGAGAGGACAGGAGGACAGGAGGAGAGGACAGGAGGACAGGAGGACAGGAGGAGAGGAGAGGAGGAGAGGAGAGGAGGAGAGGACAGGAGGAGAGGAGGAGAGGACAGGAGGAGAGGACAGGAGGAGAGGAGGAGAGGACAGGAGAAGAGGAGAGGACAGGAGGAGAGGGAAGGATTCTTTATTGAGCGGTACATAAACATGTCTCCATTAGCAACACAAACATCAGAAGCCTCATGCTGCCGAGCTTCCAGTGAAGAGCTCCTTCACATCGGGGTGTCTGGGTGGCTGCCTGGGAAATTTTAATAGCACTTCATTAAAAAGGAGGAAGCTTTCTGCAATAAGAGGCTTCTCACAATGCTAGAGGACACACACACACACACACACGGTACATACCAGGAAAGGCCTAATAGGGTCCCAGTGTATCCAGTCGTAGGTGTTGGAGTCCACATGTTTGTGACAGTATTTGGCCCACGGAGAGATACGGAATAACTCCTCCCCTTCTGACGTCAGTACCACTAGCTGATTGGACAAGACACGTTGAAAAAAAAAAAAGGAAATGACATCAGAGGCGAGCAGAGACGACAAGTATATTTATCTACCAACAAGACACCAAAAATACTCAATACTTTATATATAATGAAGTAAAAATAATTTAAAAACACAGAATTCAAAGTTTGACCTGAACAGTCTAATTTTAGAACGTCTTGAAGGATCCATTTAACCAAATCAGAAGGGCGGGCTGACGTTTTGTGTTTAGCGAAGCAGCTAGTTAGCCAAGCAGAGCGCTAGCTAGCCAAGCAGAGGGCTAGCTAGCCAAGCAGAGCGCTAGCTAGCCAAGCAGAGCGCTAGCTAGCCAAGCAGAGCGCTAGCTAGCCAAGCAGAGCGCTAGCTAGCCAAGCAGAGCGCTAGCTAGCCAAGCAGAGCACTAGCTAGCAATTTTGCTGGCGTTAACTAGCTTTTTTTTTGCTGCAGTACACCCCGTTTCTGGTTAATGTATTTCATGATACTAGTTGCTTCAACAAGTGGCAACTCTGTATCAAAGTTTTGCCATGTCATTGTGAAGAGGTATCGTTACCATGGAACCGGTCTCAATCAGATTTGTATTTATTTTTTATTTTACCTTTAACTAGGCAAGTCAGTTAAGAACAAATTCTTATTTTCAATGACGGCCTAGGAACAGTGGGTTAACTACCTGTTCAGGGGCAGAACGACAGATTTGTACCTTGTCAGCTCGGGGGTTTGAACTTGCAACCTCCAACGCTCTAACCACTAGGCTACCCTGTCACCCCTGGTCTTGATGGCTGGTCTTTTTGATCAGAACGCCCTGTTTTCTGTCTGCTGTTGGACAAAACAACCTTCTAGAACTAGCTAGTTTTCTGTCTGCTGTTGTATCTGAACGTCCCGTCTTGAGTCAGCTGTTGGAAACTGGTTTTGTCTCGTTTTATTTTTATTTTTTATTTTACCTTTATTTAACTAGGCAAGTCAGTTAAGAACAAATTCTTATTTTCAATGACGGCCTGGGAACAGTGGGTTAACTGCTACGTTCAGGGGCAGAACGACAGATTTTTACCTTGTCAGCTCGGGGGTTTGAACTCGCAACCTTCCGGTTACTAGTCCAACGCTCTAACCACTAGGCTACCCTGCCGCCCCTAGGCTACCCTGCCGCCCCCTCGTCTCTCCTTTACGGCCGTTGTATCTGAACTGGGCTTTAGAGAACTAGGGGTCTGTCTCTCTCAAGACTGGTGGACAAGAGATGAACAGATCAGCCCCTTTCTCTCCTCTAGTTTTAGTCCGGTTGAGATGAACAGATCAATCCTCTCCTCTCCTCTAGTTTTAGTCCGGTTGAGGTGAACAGATCAGCCCCTTTCTCTCCTCTAGTTTTAGTCCGGTTGAGGTGAACAGATCAGCCCCTTTCTCTCCTCTAGTTTTAGTCCGGTTGAGATGAACAGATCAGCCCCTTTCTCTGCTCTAGTTTTAGTCCGTTTGAGATGTACAGATCAATCCTCTCCTCTCCTCTAGTTTTAGTACAGTTGAGAATGAACAGATCAATCTTCTCCTCTCCTCTAGTTTTAGTACGGTTGAGATGAACAGATCAATCCTCTCCTCTCCTCTAGTTTTAGTCCGGTTGAGATGAACAGATCAATCCTCTCCTCTCGTCTAGTTTAGTACGGTTGAGTTGAACAGATCAATCCTCTCCTCTAGTTTTAGTACGGTTGAGTTGAACAGATCAATCCTCTCCTCTCCTCTAGTTTTAGTACGGTTGAGATGAACAGATCTGCCCCTCCTCTCCTCCAGTTTTAGTCCGGTTGAGATGAACAGATCAATCCTCTCCTCTCCTCTAGTTTTAGTACGGTTGAGATGAACAGATCAATCCCTTTCGCTCCTCTAGTTTTAGTACGGATGCGATGTCCCCTGGCAATGTAAGTTCCCCCCCCTGGAAAAAAAACAGCTCTTATATCTTTACTTTCAACACACATACAGACTTTCCTCATGGCTAAATCCCCAGGTAGCTGTATAGACTTGCCACAGTGGCAAGATAAACCCTTCTAGCGTTCTATACGTCCAGTTAAAAGTTCATAAAGAGTATCACACACACACACGATCAAATATTAATTTCTGAATAATTACTGGTTCAGTGATGCTGAATAGATGAGGTGATGTAAAGAGCTACTGAAGACATATTGAACAGTGGTGTGTGTGTGCGTGCGTGCGTGCGTGCGCGTGTGTGTGTGCGTGCGTGTGCGTGTGTAACAGTATAATTTTAAACCGTCCCCTCGCCCATACCCGGGCGCGAACTAGGGACTTTGTGTGCAGAAGGTGTGCGCGTGCGTGTGCGTGTGTGCGTGCGTGCGTGTGCGTGTGTGTGTGCGTGTGCGTGCGTGTGTGCGCGTGTCAGTTTGCTGCGGGTTCATTTTCATGTGATATGCGTTTGAACATAAGGCACACAGAGGTGTACAGGGTCTGAGATAAACAGACACCCTACCAACGGTCCTTTGGGGAGGAGTTGGGGAGAAGAGATTTGGGGCACAATTAAATATTTACCAACTAGCTGACTGTTAAGAGTTGTCAGAGTGGAGAAAGTAGAGTCCCCTGGGACGATGTAGAGCCTGAACTGACATAGATGCAGTCTGGCTGGGGAATATATAAGTTTGTTGGTGGAATATTTAAGAATGGAAGTACGAGAAAAGATGAGTCACACGAAGCAGAGTACAAAAGAATTGGTCAGAGACGGAAACTCAGTTCTAGTTTGTTTTGGAGGTTGTTCTTATAATAAAATGTTTGTTTTTTTGTTTTAAAAGACGAGTGAGTGACAGAGCAAAAGAGAGGAGAAGTAGAATGTGAATGAGGGTTTAAACGCAGTGAGGGTTTAAACACAGTGAGGGTTTAAACACAGTGAGGGTTTAAACACAGTGAGGGTTTAAACTGTGCACCGCATGACATATGATTCTGTTCTTATCCCCTGCATTGAGACCCCAGCCAGTCCAATCCACCGACCATTCTGTTAGCTCACCGTCTCTGTGTGTGTATATATAGCCTGGGAGGAAACAGATGGACCCAGCAGAGCTGAACAACGTCCTGTGTGCCAACACTGATAGGCTGTTATTGTGTTGTGTGTGCGTGCGTGGTGTGTGGATGTTGTTTGTACACACACAGGGCAACCTGTGCCAAGCTCCCTCCCATTCCCAGTTACAAATCGGCCCCCTGGCAGTACTTTCCGACTCCTTAAGTTGCTCCGTTCCCATGTCCTCATTCACTACCCCTCGTAGTGTTGAATGGATAACCAAGTGGGTGCCAATCAATAACAATATCTTTCAATAAATGGAGCATTACAGAAATCACAATAACACAAAACATGATTAGATAATCTCATCCGTCAAGGAGGTACTTTACCACACAAGAGAAGATTGAGTAGAAGAGGATGGTTTATATCGAGTTTATAAACGACAGAATTAAGGGTAGCGTTTATATCGAGTTTATAAACGACAGAATTAAGGGTAGAGTTTATATCGAGTTTATAAAAGTAGACTCAGAGCTAAGAGACCCCCCCTAAGCTTATTTTTTTGATATATGTTTGGGGCTGTGACCAATCAAACTGCCACCTAACCAGGACATATAGCCACTGTTGTCTTTAAGTGCTAGCTAGCTACTAGTTGGCAGCAGCTAACATATCTTCAGCAATATTCAAAATGTCAAGCCAGATAAGCTGGAATTATTACAATATTATCAGTTTGTTAGTTTGACGTTGTAGGTGCTTGTTGCTTGCTAGTCTCCAGCTGAGCCAGCTAGCCAGGCTCCAGTGTAGCAGGCAACACGCAGCGTCTTGTTAACCTCTCTTGGGTAGGGGGCAGTATTTTCACATCTGGATGAAAAGCGTTCCCAAAGTAAACTGCCTGTTATTCAGGCCCAGAAGCTAGGATATGCATATAATTGGTAGATTTGGACAGAAAACTCTAAAGTTTCCAAAACTATTAAAATAATGTCTGTGAGTATAACAGAACTGAACCGAAAACCTGAGAAAAATCCAACCAGGAAGTGGAATTATTTTCATGTGGCTGTTTTTCAACTCAATGCCTGTAGAGAATCCAATGGGTTAGGAATCAGATTGCAGTTCCTATGGCTTCCACTAGATAACAACAGTCTATAGACATGGTTTCAGGCTTTTATTTTGAAAAACGACGAGTAAAAAGCCATGTTGGTCAGAGGAAGTATGCAGACCTGATTTGGGCGGGCTCCCGTGAGCGCGCTGTTTGTTATTTTTGCTTTCTATTGAAAACAGTACTGTCCGGTTGAAATATTATTGATTATAAAGACAATAAACAACCTGAGGATTAATTATAAACATCGTTTGACATGTTTTGACAAACTTTACCGGTACTTTTAGTATGTATTCGTCTGTCTGTTGTGACCGCCTTGGAGCCATTGGATTACTGAACAAAATGCAACTTTTTGGGACATAAAGAGGGACTTTATCAAACAAAACAAACATTTACTCTGTAACAGAGTCTTGTGAGTGCAACCATATGAAGATCATGAAAGGTAAGTGATTAGTTATACCGCTATTTCTGACTTTAGTGACTCCTCTACTTGGCTGGTAAATGTTTGCATGCTTTTTTACGTGGGGCGCTGTCCTCAGATAATCGCATGATATGCTTTCGCCGTAAAGCCTTTTTGAAATCTGACACAGCGGCTGGATTAACAAGAAATTAATCTTTAAGCCGATGTACAACAATAATAGTAGTAATAATAATAATAATAATAATAGCAGTAATAATAATAATAACAATAATAGTAGTAATAATAACAGTGTGTAATAATAGTAATAATAATAACAGTAATAATAATAGTAGTAATAATAGTAGTAATAATAATAATAATAGTAGTAATAATAATAATAACAATAATAGTAATAATAGTAATAATAGTAATAATAATAATAGTAGTAGTAATAATAATAATAATAATCGTAACAGTAGTAATAATAATAGTCATAGTAATAATAGTAATAATAACAGTAGTAATAATAATAACAGTAGTAGTAATAATAATAATAGTCATAATAATAATAGTAATAATAGTAATAATAATAACAGTAATAATAGTAATAATACTAGTCATAGTAATAATAGTTATAATAGTAATAATAACAGTAGTAATAATAATAATAATAGTCATAGTAATAATAATAATACTAATAATAATAGTACTAATTGTAATAATAGTAATAATAACAGTAGTAATAATAATAATAATAATAGTCATAATAATAATAATAATAATAACAGTAATAATAATAATAATATTAATAATAATAATAGTAATAATAATAATAAGTAATAATAGTAGTAATAATAGTAATAATAACAGTAGTAATAATAATAATAACAGTAGTAATAATAGTAATAATAATAATAATAATAATAACAGTAATAATAATATTAATAATAATAATAGTAATAATAATAATAATAGTAATAATAATAATAGTAATAATAATAATAGTAATAATTGTTTATTTATTTCACCTTTATTTAACCAGGTAGGCAAGTTGAGAACAAGTTCTCATTTACAATTGCGACCTGGCCAAGATAAAGCAAAGCAGTTCGACACATACAACGACACAGAGTTACACATGGAGTAAAACAAACATACAGTCAATAATACAGTATAAACAAGTCTATATACCATGTGAGCAAATGAGGTGAGATTAGGGAGGTAAAGGCAAAAAGGCCATGGTGGCAAAGTAAATACAATATAGCAAGTAAAACACTGGAATGGTAGATTTGCAATGGGAATGTGAATGTGCAAAGTAGAAATACAAATAATGGGGTGCAAAGGAGCAAAATAAATAAATAAATTAAATACAGTAGGGAAAGAGGTAGTTGTTTGGGAAAAATTATAGGTGGGCTATGTACAGGTGCAGTAATCTGTGAGCTGCTCTGACAATTGGTGCTTAAAGCTAGTGAGGGAGATAAGTGTTTCCAGTTTCAGAGATTTTTGTAGTTCGTTCCAGTCATTGGCAGCAGAGAACTGGAAGGAGAGGCGGCCAAAGAAAGAATTGGTTTTGGGGGTGACTAGAGAGATATACCTGCTGGAGCGTGTGCTACAGGTGGGAGATGCAATGGTGACCAGCGAGCTGAGATAAGGGGGGACTTTACCTAGCAGGGTCTTGTAGATGACATGGAGCCAGTGGGTTTGGCGACGAGTATGAAGCGAGGGCCAGCCAACGAGAGCGTGCAGGTCGCAATGGTGGGTAGTATATGGGGCTTTGGTGACAAAACGGATTGCACTGTGATAGACTGCATCCAATTTGTTGAGTAGGGTATTGGAGGCTATTTTGTAAATGACATCGCCAAAGTCGAGGATTGGTAGGATGGTCAGTTTTACAAGGGTATGTTTGGCAG